>NC_030679.2:82471773-82773902 GCF_000004195.4 Xenopus tropicalis
TATTGGGTCTTTTCCTGCAAAGTGCAGCTTTCCCTGGTTCAGTGTGTGTTCCTCCACAGTGCATCTGCTGGTTTCCTGAAGGTTGCCTCTAAGCCTTCAGAAGAATTTAAGGAAGCATGTTTGAGACAGTGATCTAAAATTCCTTCTCTGCCTTTCTTGAGCTGGGAGAATGGAATAACACAGTGAGCTTCAGTATTGAAACCTGTTGGCTTTATAAATGAAGAGCAGCTGGCGTTGTGTCCTGTTAACCGACGATGATTCAAGTCTTTCAGATTGTAAAGGAACTAGTCTCACCATCGAGGCACAGAGCAGCCACAGGGAAGAAAGGTATGAGCTATATAAAAGTCTTAAATCCTCTGCTTTTTGTTAGTGATCTTTTGCTTAGTTGTTCAGCAGAATTTATCTTCAAATAGGATTGTGCTGCATTTTTTTCATCGCTTGTATCCTTTATTTCATTTGAAACTGCTTGCCTTTGCTCAGTTTTCAAATAAGGCTATCACTGACATTTGCTTTTGCAGAGGGCATTGAATATCAGTCCTGATACAGCCTCCTCTGACATTGGGATTAAAACATTATTTATCACAGGTTTCACAAAAATGAAGTACATTGTGGTTACTGTGCTATATTCTTTTTATTCTTACTTGCTCACTTGTAAATACCAGCATTTCACATGTGTGGATTTTGGTAATGCCGTAAGCTGTTAATAGGTAAATTCCTTGATGGTTAAATGTTTTGTGAGAAGAGCAGGAGGCCAAGAGATATTTCTTGTTGTTGTAGGTAAATCCACTTTTATTTTAGCTTGACCACTTGTCATTTTGGAAATATTACACAAGCAAAATCACACAATCTGTAAATTATTTTAACTGTGGCTTGGATGTTATAATGTGTTATAATGATGTGTAAAATATACACTTTCTTCCCAAAAAGGCACTTGCTTAATTAAACGGTGAGTATGTATGTAATTTCCTCATGATAATGTGGATGCTCAGACACCACAAAACATTAATAACTTTTACCACTGGATACCTTTTGGAGAGCACAGTAGCTGAGTGAGTAGCACTTCTGTCTTGTAGCACTTGCATGTTAATCTCAATCCCAGCCAGGGCACTATCTGCTAGTGCTAGGAATGTTTGGTTTGTATGTTCTCCACATGTCTGCGTGGGTTTCTTCCGGGTACTGCAGTTTTCTCCCTCACTCTAAAAACATACAGGCAGGGTAACTGCTGTCTGACTAAAATGACCATAGTGTGTGAATGCAATAGGGACCTTAGACTGTAAGCTGTTCAGGGGCAGAGACTGATGTGAATGATAAATAATCTCTGTAAAGCACTGCGGAAACATGTCTGTGCTATAAAAATAACTGAATAAAAACAAACAAATAACTGTTACGTTTCTTGTTATATGGGGATGTACATCTCAACAATTGCCGGTATCATAGGACTCTTTACAACAAACATTTTTGCAAATAACAAGGATTAAAAAAAAAAACATTTATTTCCATTAAATATATTAAAGAAAGAGTTATGTGAGTTAGGCTCAGAGCTGATGCAGAGTTCGGCAGCAGGAAGTAAGAAGCAGTCCGTACAGTGTGGCTTGAAAGACTACTGCACATGTCCTTCTGTTCTAACAAACTTGCTGATCATTAATCTTGTTGACTGCCACTACATTTATGTTACACAAATGAGCAAGGAAAAGCATGAGCTTGAAGCTGTTTTACAGTGCTAAGACTTCATTAAAGGCAGAAACTACATTCAGTAGTGCTGGCATCACATCGGTTATTACTAGCTAGTTGCTAGTAAACTTAAAACCATGTTATTTGCATAATGTTTTGTTTGTTTCTTACATTAAGATATTTTACTATATGAATGGGGATCCTGGAGACATACTCTAAGCAGCTTATGTCTCACTTTTGGTCTAGAAGCTAGATTGGAATTATTTGAACAAAACATTCCACGTGATTGGTATGCCTTTTTTTTATTTATTAAGTTCTATGTCTGAAAAGGGTGTGAAAGTACTTCCTGTTTTCGCTCATTTGTGTACAGAACTGAGGTGTTTCCTAAGAGCAATGGCCCACTTGCAATAAAGCGAATCTTCAATGGGAAGGCATATGCATCCCCGTGGGCCATCAGGCTAAAGATTTTTACAAAAAAATGATTGTGCTCAGTAACAGCTACTTCTTTCTTGCACCTCTTTTCTTCCTGTTCTCAATGATCAGAAGAATACAAAGGCATCTATACAGCCTTTGTTCATTGGCTTTCTGGTCGATCAGTAATTTGATAGGTCAGAACTTTTTGGCTTGTGTATAGCCATCTTTTAGTGTTGGGTTGCAGAGTTTAGTCATTTTTATACAGAGTGAAAATGTGGTTGCTACTCTTTGCACAGTTGGGAAGTAGTACCTTTGTGTGATTTGTTGTTGTAGTATTGTGTAATAAACTATACAGTATTTTTTGACTTTTATTTGCTGTTGTGAGTTGCGAGGGCCAGAAGTAGGGCAAGGCAAACAAGGCTTATTTGGGAACCTTTATAAAGAAGGGCACCTTCTGCTACATGTTAAACAGCTGCAAGCTCAATCTACTCCAGGAGCACACTTGGTTAATATGTATGGGAGCATACATTTATATTTTAAACTCCATCCAAATGCTTTGTCGCACTGGGTGAGGTTGTTTATGTTGCTCTATGCCTAGCTAAAATAGAGAACAGAAAGAGCCCTCTAGGTTGGGAGTTCAAAGGATATGAGCCTATACTGTACCTATTGATATGGATTAATAGTGTTAACTCCTGCAATAGATGGGCCCCTGAAACAAAATTCTTAGTTCTTTACCACAGGTAAATGTAATTTACTGAATCTGATAGTAAGAAATATTTTTTGTGAAATACTTATGTCTTTTTTAAATAGGTCAGTCCATGTAGGTTCTTACCCCCAATATCAAAATGTAATTCATGGAATGAAATAGAGAGCTGACAAAATTAGTGGGTGCAGAGCTTTCTATGTTTTCATATCAGTAGAACTAAATGGGCTTCTTCTCTTTAGTGAGTGATTGGATCTTAATAAATCTGACTACAAAATTGAGGAGAAATTCATTGTGCTGGAATACAGTTTGTACTTCCCTTGCTTTCTTGAATTGAATGCCAATTTCAGACCTTTTTCCAAACCAGCACATTGCTTCCTGCTCTAGCTCATCTGTAATATAAATAGGTTGTCAGTAGGTTACTAGAGCTGGTTGGGTGTGGCACTGCCCTGTCTGCCCTGAAGCAAATGCGGTTTACAATCTAGGTGGACTTGGGTAGTTCACCAGTTTGACCTGCAGAACCGATCGTTTACACTGAAATGCTTTTTCATTCTCTAGAATACAACTACTGCAAAGTAAATTTATGAGTTTAATTACACAGTTATTTAAAGCAGATTTTAAAGAAGGAATTTTAATAAAAGGAAAAACTATTTCCATTCAACATTTTTTTTCCTTAAAATCTCCTTTAAGTCTTTCTATAGCTGTCACAACACAGGCTTAATAATTCTTATGGCAAAACCATTAGGTGAATATACAGGTATGGTACTTGTTACCTAGAATGCTTGGGACCTGTGGTTTTCTGGATAAGGTTTCTTTCTCTAATTTGGATACCTTAAGTCTACTAAAGTCTATTAAATAAGCCCAATAGGATTGTTTTACCACCTGGATTCATGCAGCTTAATTTCCATTAAGTACAAGGTGCTGTTTTATTATTACAAAGAAAAAGGAAATCATTTTTTAAAAATTAGCATTATTTGATTAAAATGGATTCTATGGAAGATGACCTTCTCCTAACTTGAAGCTTTCTGGATAATGGATCCCATACCTGTATAACAATAAGTGGATATTATCTAAAATCAACATAAGGTTATTATACATGTAAACCCTACATTTTCCTACCATGTATATAAGTTGGGCACATCTCTTCCACCCAAATAACACCATTTGTATTGAATATATCACCTCTGTTTACCAGCACCATCACATTTTCCTAAAACAAATAGCAGCCAATTTCCCTCTGACATCATCAGTGACATTTACAACTGCAAACAGTACATGTGTGCTGTAAAGTTCATGCAATGAAGAATGCAGGCTTGCAAAGGCTAACTAACTTTGCTTAAAAGTCCTGTTTGGATTGTGCCCTGTAACGGATAAACTGAGCTCAGGAGCTTAAGAGAAAAAAAATATTTCTCCAGCAGAGTGCACAACTAAAGCAGAGTTTCTATGGAAACCAACAGTGCTTCATTGGCTGAGTTGGGAAGAACTGAGCATGCTCCGTTAGCCAAAAGCCAAAGTCAATTCCCAAGGTAGGGGGCTGAGTGAGTTACAGGATGAAAAGGAATTAAAGGGGTGGTTTACCTTTAATTTAACTTTTCGTATGTTATAGAAAGGCCAGTTCTAAGCTACTTTTTAATTGGTCTTTGTTATTTATTTGTTATAGTTTTTTTTTTTTTTTTTTTAATTATTTGCATTCTTCAAACTCTTTGTAACTTTCAATTGGAGGGTCACAGATCCCATCAGCCAACTATTGCTCTGTGTGGCTACAGTTTTAATGTTAATGTTACTTTTTATTACTTATTTTTCTATTTAGGTCTCCTATTCATATACCAGCCTCTCATCCAAACAACTCCCTGGTTGCTAATGTTACTTAGCCCCTAGCAACCAGAGAGCTGGTGAAACTCTGAACTGGAGATTTTCTGAACAAAAATTTAAATTAAAAAAACTACAAATAATAAGAAATGAAGACCAATTGCAAATACTAATAGTTGGGCAGGGGATGATTCTGCCCAACTATTAACCGTTGAACAACAGGAATGGCAAGTATTTAAAGATTTCACAGAGGATGTGGGGGGTTTACATGTCTTTTAAACACCTAAAACCTGTTCAAGAGAACAGTTTTTGCAGGATTGTAAGAACTGTTCATTATGGTTTAGACTAGGGTGAAGACACACGGAGCTACTAGTAGTAGCTACTTCATACGGCTAACAAATACAGTGCTGATCATTTACTGATAATTGTGGCAATACTCAGTATTTTCTATGGCAGGGTATTTTCTGTCAGTAGCAGCTACTTGTCATGCCTATACTAAATAAGTAGCTCTGTGTGTTTTTACCCTTTAGAATTATGTTGATAAATATTTCTGTAAGTGACCAAAATTGTGACTTGCTTCTGTAAAGGAGCAAGGTACAGAGCGTTTTTAAAGCTAGAGAATGTAGCCATCTGTGTTTGCAGCAATTATGCATCTGTGTCCTACTACACAGAAAAGTTTTTCTATGCAGAACAGAGAATGGGGAAATAGCTGATAAGAACAGTAAATATCAGAAAGGAAAGCAATATTAATAATTAAAATATGGTACTTCAAAGAGCAACAAGGCAGAATAATAAAAATGGTTCTAGACATAATACAATTAATACAGCCACTCCCTTCTTTAGAAAAACAAAAACAAATGCACTTAAAGGCTGTATGCTAATAGTTTGCATTCATTTGGAATTTGGTCATACTGCAATAACCAATTGTGATATTTTGCTTGAATCAACCTAAATACCCCATTGTGGACAGAAGCTTTCAGTTGAAAAACTCCATGGGACATTTTGAAAGTAGTAAGAACTTGCCAGCTTTATAAAGGTTTTGGAGCTACTACATGTTTGGTCCTTGCAGAGTAGATAATTATATTACAAGTATACAACCTTTGGGTATCTACAGAGTAACACATACATCATTCCCATGACAAGCGCAGTCGTCAATTCTTGTGGCCCTCCATAAACCACCCATCACCTTTTCGCTTTTCCCCCCTTTTTTGTCCTAGCATATGAACTCACATGACAACCTTTTGTGGATAGAAAAGGCCGCAGCCTGTTTATTTACAACAACATCAAATTTGTTCACAATAACATATTGTCATTAAATAACATACTTTAACATAACATAAATCTCCTTGTAACATACTAACAATAAGCCGCTGAAGGCTGCTTTGTGGGAGCTGTACCTGCCCCCACCCCAATAATTTCCCTGAGGTTATAGACCCCCTTTTCTAGCCACCACGGCCCCATTTCCACCAGACTATGGCTCTAAGCCCTAGCCTCAGGCCTAACCTTCCGCCACACTCTCTATAACTAAATTTACCCCAGCTGCGACTATGATCTTTTCTCCCCCACTTACCTTTCTCCTCTTTTTTCTCCTTCAATAGGGAGGGAGGGTGGGAACCTGTTAAAACAAAATGGTGGCTTTTCTTCTTGCTCCTCCCTGTTTATACCTTTTGTTTCTTTTTAACCAATCCCAGCCCCAAACTACATTTCCCATAATCCCTAACCACCAACTACTCCCAGGCCCTTTCCTAGCTTTGTCATGGCCCCGTACCTCAACTCCTGCCTCGTTCTATCCCGGGGCCCCTATATTTAGGGGCTGATTTACTAACCCACGAATCCGACCCGAATTGGAAAAGTTCCGACTTGAAAACGAATATTTTGCGACTTTTTTGTATGTTTTGCGATTTTTTCGGATTCTTTACGAATTTTTTGGATCCAATACGATTTTTGCGTAAAAACGCGAGTTTTTCGTATCCGTTACGAAAGTTGCGTAAAAAGTTGCGCATTTTGCGTAGCGTTAAAACTTACGCGAAAAGTTGCGCATTTTTCGTAGCGTTAAAACTTAACGCTACGAAAAATGCGCAACTTTTCGCGTAAGTTTTAACGCTACGCAAAATGCGCAACTTTTTACGCAACTTTCGTAATGGATAGGAAAACTTGCGTTTTTACGCAAAAATCGTATTGGATCCGAAAAATTCGTAAAGAATCCGAAAAAATCGCAAAACATACGAAAAAATCGCAAAGTACCGATCATTACGAAAAAAACGCAATCGGACTCCATTCGACCCGTTCGTGGGTAAGTAAATCAGCCCCTTAGTGTGTTATTGTCTAAATATCAAAACTATGTACATTATACTTTGCCTTTTCTGTCCATTTGACATATCTTGCAGTCTCTACTATATCTGCTTCCCTTATACCTCATGTTATTTGTTAGAACCAGGTGCTTGATGCAGAATTTTTTTTTTTTTTTTTAAGAATGTTGCCCCACAATTAATTTTTTCTATTGGTGACTACTAATGTCCTCTAAATGCTTTCCTGCCAGCGGTAATGTAAATTGTAAAAAGAAAAACCTATGTGTTGCTTTGACTTTCCAGGGTTGCCCGAAGTTCCTTGCTAAGTTGATTTAAATTACCACTGGTACAAAAGCATTCAGAGGAGATTAGTCGCCACCTCTAGAGGAGAATTGTTTGTCAGTACATTAAAAGCTTAATTGTGGGTGCAGTTTCTCCTAAGTTGATAAACTGGCCAACTGGGGTGTTTTAAAAAAAATTACAGATTTAGGATAGTGACTATGGCCCTTTATCATTAAACTGCAAGCTGTGGGTTTCTGAATGTTTCAGTTTATTCCATCAATAAATATTATTTCCAATTCAAGAACTCCACATCATTACTGCTACATTTATTTAATTTGATTTAATAAGATATTTTTTTTATCAGAAAACAAAGCTGCTTTGTCTCTTTACCACATGATGAAAAGTTTATCTAAAAAGCACAGACAGTTATCCTCTGTACATTTAGGGCTGTGGCACACCCTGATATTAGACGCCCATGACAAATCTCTCGTCGTGGGCGACTATTCTCCCTGATATGACATCCCACCGGCGAGAATCTAAATCGCCGGTGGGATGGCATACACGGTGCTGTGATCGCTGAAGTTGCCTCTCGAGGCGATTTCGGCACATCGTCGGCGCCGTGTATGGCATCCCACCGTCGATTTAAATTCTCACTGGTGGGATGCCGTATCGGGGAGATTAGTCGCCTGTCGCGGGCGACTAATCTCAGCGTGTGCCACAGCCCTTAGGGTGGGATGGTATTTCGGGGGGAGGTAAGTCGCCCGCGACAAGGGAGATTTGTTGCAGGCGACTATTATCCACGTCTGCCACAGCCCTTAGGCTAAGGCCCAACTTGGCAGATTTATCAGCCTGTGTATAAGTGCAGGCTGACAATCCGCTTATGTGTTTGAAAAATCTTGTTTGTTGATGGATATCGGCTGTGTGTGCCTGCACCCCGGTGGATACAGTGCTTCCTGGGGCAGGCACAATTATAAAGTTGATTGTCCACTTGTGCTTATATGCAAGGGGCCTTACCGTTTGGGACCCTGGGCAAAAGAATTGACTGTGTTGCACCCACCCAGTCCAGGGTTTTATGCTACAGTGGTTGCATTTTAGAAATACAGGTTATTGTGACTGAACTTAAAAATGCTTTGTGCACTGCTGTGAGGCTAGCCACACAATTTAGGAACCGCTGCCAAATAGAAATAACTAAGAATTAAATTATGAATGAAACTAAGACCGCAGTGAACATGTATTAAACCAATGCGCAGTACTTACTTTTCTTTTTATAGTATTTATATATTGCTTTTTATTATTTGCTTCTTTTAAGCGTACTAGTGTCAATATTAAGTGTCACTAGATTACCAGCTTTTTTTAGTAACATTATAGCTCATCTGCATTTTGAGTATTAGTAACTGCTTTACAGCTGTCACGCTTTAGTTGCTTCCTCTTAATTTTTCTATGTGGATACGTGCCTTATTTAGGAACAGTTACTTACCAAAATTAGACACTTCCCTTTTTATTTTAGTTCTCTTGGTGTCTAACACTGCATAATACTGTTTCCTTGTTTTTTTTTATCCTTGTCACACACCAGCCGCAGTTAAGCACTACCTTATTTTAGTTGTGTATGAATGATTTGCTTATTCTCTGGTTTAAATTTTACATTTTATAATTTCATAATTTTAAGACTGACAGTGGCTGTAGGCAATCCCCTTATAGGGGGCACTTTGTTGTCCATGTGAAACCTTTAGCAGCTGCTACTGTTGTGGTAGTGTCATATACAGTGCATTTTCTCAGAGTAAAAACTCCAGTGGAGAAAAGGCAGATTGGTCCTGCGCTGTCCTATATGTGATGTGACAGGAATAAAGCTGATTGTCACTGTAACCATGGGCAGATTTTGGGCACAAATGATTGTGTTTGTATTTTTTGACAGACAGTTGGATCGCACTCATTCTTGTCACTTTTCATATAGGACAGGTGCAGGACAGATTGCCTTTTTTATGTCTGCATTTTTACACCAGAAAACATACTGTGTGAAACTACCCTTCTAATTCTAATTCGCTATTTAGTCAAAATAATAAATTAAATGCTCTGCTCCTCGATAAGTTTAGTTTTGCTTCTAATATAATATAATGATATAAAAACTGCTTTGGTAAAAATGATGGAAATGCAGCTTTAAGTAACTTTAAAGTATAAAGGCAACCTCTGCTTGAATTTCCCATTTAGTTTCCTGTTCGTTAAGACATTAAATATTGGAGTATGTGATAAACTCTAAGATAAGATTAGCAGCAGGCAAGAGCATTTAATTCAAAAGAAACAAAGTGAGTAAAAATAGAAAGGAACACTTGTCACAGACCTTTTAAATGTGAACAACACAATCCTGTTAAGTTGTGCTTATTGTAGTTCTTTTTAAGCAACATCCTGCCGTGGCATTTTTAAGCTGTTAAACCAGGTGCCCAGCAAGATATATGGGAAACTGTGCGAGTTCTTTTGAAGCCGTAAAACAATATCTTTATTTATTGCAACTTACGTTTTTGTGAGGTAGTGCATAGATTATGTAGCAAATTAGCAAACTAGTTGCACGTTTTCTCTTTTTAGGTTTAAAATGTGGATTCTATTGCAGTAATTACATTTGTTGGGGAGATAAACCATCAATTTATGATTTTGTTACTGAGGCTGGTAAAAAACCCATAGCAAAGTATCCATGGTTCTTTAAATGTACTTT
This sequence comes from Xenopus tropicalis, assembly GCF_000004195.4. Lineage (NCBI taxonomy): Eukaryota > Metazoa > Chordata > Amphibia > Anura > Pipidae > Xenopus > Xenopus tropicalis. Next base: position 82,481,645 of record NC_030679.2, read on the forward strand.
GTGTTTTTTGCTTAATGTAATATTCTTCTCAAAAATCTTCCCAATTCAGCAATAAATAGTTACATGGAAATATGGACATGAACAACCAGGCCAGTCACTAGGAAACTGCATTGGCATTTTTTAGTTTCTAATAAACTGTGGCTGAATGTAGATTATTGTAAATTGTGTTGTTTTGACCAAAGAACTCTGCTCAAATCTGTCCGTGCGCAATTAGCATTACATTTTTAGCAATCAAAAAATAAAGTATGTAGCAAGCTTTATAGTGGTTAATTTTGTTTATCTCCTTTAATGCTCTAGCCATACTTAGGGCAAAAGAGCATTTCCCCCCCATTTTTTTTAAACATCAATTTTAAGATATATACTCTGACAGAGGCGCAGTGGGATCATGAATCTCTGTATACATTGGCAGAACAGCTTTTGTAGTTCTTAGATGAAATTGCCCAATCTACATGGACATAATCTGTTGGTTTGCTCTGAGATGGTCTGTGAGCCTCCAGTGAAAGAAGTCTGCTGTGGTTGTATAAAAATGAAGTTGATATATAGAACTTTCAATGTCTCAAATATGCCTGGACTTTATTCTCATATTTACCTTGCTGTCAAGATTTGCAGGACCTACTTTCTTGCAGGCCGGTAGTTTTTTTCTATTGAGAAGAGTAGTATAAAAGGTCAAAATTAGGGCCATGGCAGATGGGAAGATTAGTTGCCTGCAGTTAAATCTTTACTACTGTGGGTGACTACCCTCCCTAAAATGCTTTCCTATTGGCAATAAAGTAAATCGCTGGCGAGATTAGTTGCCTGTGGTAGCCTTGTACTATTTATCGCCCTGTGTACTAGTGATGTGTGGGTCGACAAAAACCCATCAACTTGTTTTCCACACCCGACCTTAACCCGCCAAGTCTCTGTGTTTTTAGACATGTGGGCGCGATCCTATATACTGACATCAGAAAGTCGAAAGAAGACATTGTAATGTCACAGGCGACTTCAGCCTAAACCCACCAGCCATCCATGGAAGCTGTGTGGATGTTGGCCAGACCCACTCGACCCGCATATCAGTATTGTGTACCATCATGACTGTTAGTCATAATAGCAGTTCTCTCAGATGATTTGAACTGAAAATGAGTCAAAAAGTTTTTCCACATTAGGTAAAAATTGTTATAATGAACATATGAGTCAAGTCTTGCTGGCACAAGCAATTTTTTTGCACTTTTCATGCAGACAGTTGTCTTTTGAAAATGTGTATTTTGTGAGTTCTAAAAAGTAAACATTACTCTTACAAATAAGCAGAGTTTTAATCTTCCTAAAATGAATTAAACATGCTATCATAATTACAAAGCGTAATTCTAAATATAAATGTTCAGATCAATGTTTTCCATGTTTCTTGAGATTTCTTGCAGTTAGGAATACTTGTAGATAAAAACATTTATACTGTAAGGATAATATTTACCTACAACACCCATCTACCTAAGACACATCTATAAAATCAAGCTAGAAGGGCTGTATTCATTGCAATATAATTTAAATTTAATTAGGGCAGCCCTGCAATATGTATTAGATGTCCCTGAGTTTTCAAGTGATCTGGCAACCTTACTTCATTAGAGAGGTGGCAGACGGGAAGATTAGTCGCCCACGATAAATCTTTGCTACTGCGGGCAACTAATCTTCCCAAAATGCCTCCCCCGGGCAAGAAAGTAAATAGCTGGTGAGATGGCATACCTGTCACTTCGGTGTTCTGAAGTTGCTCAAAGTTTCCTTGTCAGGCAACTTCGGAAAACTGAAATAGCGTGTATGCCATCCCACCGATTTACATTCTTGCTGGTGGGATGAAATTTTGGGAAGATTAGTCACCCACATAGCAAAAATTTATTGCGGGCGACTAATCTTCCCGCCTGCCACCTGCCTTAACTTATGGGTAAGGGGGATGCAGATTTGTTTGTAGGAAAGAGCAATAGATAAGGTCTGTGTGTGATTTTGCTCACTTCTCCTTTTTATACTTGCAACAGTAGCCAGTTATGTTAGGTAATGTAACCAAACATGGATCAGAAACCCTCCATGCAGTCTTGGTCATCATAAATACAAATATAGTGACTCAGATGAGGTAGGGAAAGCTTATCTGTAATTGGTGATAATTTTAGGCTGATGCCACACAGGCAAAGAATCCGCCTCAAATATTGCAGCCTCCTACCTCCTTGCCTGCATTTGCAACCATTGTGTCAGCCCGAGTGCAGGCACACAGCAGATATCAGCAATCAGATATATCAATTTCAAAGCCGAGTGCTTGCGCCCAGGCCAACACAGTGGTTCCGGGTGTAGGCAAGGTAGAAGGCTGATGTCAGCAGAGGGGTTGATTCTCAGCCTAGTTTTAACGCAAGCTGAGAATCAGACCTGTGTGTCATCAACGTTAGAATCAGCCACCAATCTAGATATGTATAAGTTTGGTTAAGGGCTCTGGCACACGGGAAGATTAGTCGCCCGCGACTAATCTCCCCGAGTTGCCGCCAGTTGCCATCCCACCGGCGACAATGTAAGTCGCCGGTGGGATGGCACACGCGGTGGCGCGATTTCGGGAAAACGCCGAAGTTGCCTCGTGAGGCTTTTTCGGCGATTTCAGGAAATCGTGCCGCCGCATCTGCCATCCCGCCGGCGACTTACATGTTCGCCGGTGGGATGGCAGGGGTAGGCAACTCGGGGAGATTAGTCGCCCGCGAACAGGGAGTTTTGCCGCGGGTGACTAATCTCCCCGTGTGCCAGAGCCCTAAAACACAGATGTAGCTATCTTTTTTAAAACAACTCCATATTTATTGTGTAGCCATTATAAATGGAACAAGCTCTTTAAATAGCTTTTTGAAGAAAATGTTTCTTAATGGACCTCATTGTTTGTAAATATGGTAATTGTGTTATTTGACTTTTCCTTTTGTCTTGTGTGTTTTAGCCTTGCAAAAGTCATTCTAAATGACTTACTTATTAGTATTCTAAAGAGGGGGTTTTGTGTTTATCATGTCTCCAGTTTCCTTAATATATTGATCAACAGATAAACTCCAGATTGTCCTTTTGTCTTCTGAGTGCAGTAAGCCCAGGGCAGCTAACATTTAATTGGTGTTTCACATTCCTTTGTCTTAATCACAGGTTTACTTTTAAATCTGTTTTTGGTATTTTATAGTGATTTTACTTTTTAACATTTTCTATGTTTTTAAATTATTGCCATTAAAATAGTCCATGTAATATAACTATTTTAATCTGCTACTGATGGTTGCTAACTTAAAATATGAAATGAATTGTACAGGGATATTTTTTAGATCATGCATAAACAGGAATGGAATTAAACTGTGCACCTGTGTGTGTGCGTGTGTGAATAGAACTCTAATTTAATGGGAAACCAGACAAGTACACATTTGCCACCTCAAAGTTTCAAAGCTGGCCTTCTCTTAAGTCATTAGGTTCTATTCTAGCACATTGATCACACTGCCTCATAAATCACTGGTAGCCTCACTGTCATGACCAACTTAAGAAAGAAAGCTTTATTATAACAATCAAGTCACTACACAACACAAAAGTGGGCAAGAAACCCTAAGGGCAGTGGCATGCAAGGAGGTTTATTGCCTGCAGGTGACCAATCTACATAATGCCTTGCCATTTACTAACCTTTGAATCACCGCATATAAAATGCATTATATGCGGCCATAAGGCTGCATTGCAGGAAAAAGCCACATGGGGCTAATTCCCAATCCTATGGAAAAACACAAGTCCCAACAAGCCCCTTTGCTGGCATCAGCTTCCTACCTTGCCTGCAGCTGGGACCAGGTTGGCCAAGGTGTTGGCCAGGTGAAGGCACATGTGGCGAATATCAGCAAAGAAACAGGAATGTTTGCATTTCAAAGCTGATATTGCACCAGCCAAATGCCTTCTTATTCTGGTGGGATTTCAAAGAGGTATCATGGATAATCAAACAAACAAACAAAATTACTGGACTCTAAACTCATGTGTTTTCCAGGATTTGCTGGCGTTGTGTAAGTATTGAGCCTACCTTTCCAGTAACACCTTGATTTATTGCCATGTTTTTATTTACAATTGCTTATTATTTATGTAAATTTGGAATATCAAATGATTTCATTTGATATTCCAAATTTACATTAATAATGTTTCAATTGTAAAACACTATCAAATGAATACCCTTGTCTTATTACTCCAAAAGCAGCATTTTTTTTTTAAATCAAAATAATAATAAAGCAAAAAATAATTTGAAGCAACCTTCCGATATATGTATTAATAAAAACATATCCATGATTTTTAATTTATATGTACATGTTTTTGTAATTTAAAAGCAGCTTTTGTTTAATTTCTGCTGCACTGTTCAAGTGAGGACCAGAGAACAGAAAGACAGTCCCCCCTCAGGTCTGTTAAAGCAGAAAGGAAGGTAAAAACTAAGTAAGCTTTATCAGAAAGGTCTATGTAAATACAGCCATAAGCACTCACAGAAACGCTGCACTGAGTTCTCTGAAAAAAGATTTGTTGTGTCTGTAATTCCTGTGCCACAGACACGCAGCTCTTAGCTTTCTGCTCTCTCCTGCTTCCCCCTCACTCAAGAATGCTAAGAACTCACTCTCCCCCCCCCTTAGGAATGTGGATCTGACCAATCAGCAGGAAGCTGACTCATAGGGGCAGATTTACCAAAGCACAAATTCGAATCCCGAATGGCAAAAATTCGGATTGGAAACTAAAATTTTGCGACTTTTTCGTCGCCGTTGCAACTTTTTAGTATTTTTCGTCGCCGTCGCGACTTTATCGTATTGAACGATCGTAAACGGCGGAAAAACCTTTCCGACTTTGCATGATTTTGGAAGCCTCACAGAGGAATAAATGGAACTCTGCAGCTCCAACCTGGCCCATGGAAAGTCACGATACTGAAGCTTGAATGAATCCGAAACAATACGATTTTTTTTGCGACGAAAAAGTCGCGAAAAATATACGGAAAAGTCGCAAAAATACCTATCATTACAAAAAAAATGCATTCGGATGCATTCGAACCGTTCGTGGATTAGTAAATGTGCCCCATAGTCTTACTGACTGAGCATGTTCACTTGGTCTGTATGTCTGTGCAGGAGTGAGACATTATGGGAACTTTCTTTACACAGCTCAGCGTTTTTCTTCCTGTTTGGCTTCAGATCTTCTGAACAGGTGAAATATGGGGAGACTTAAGGGCACTATTGAGACAACTGAAGGTATGCCTGCAGCTTGAGATTAACTCTTTATTAGCCTTTCCTTCTTTAAAGGGATTCTGTCATGATCTTTATGGCTTACATATTAAAGTAGAACTATAAGTTTCAGCATCTCAATAGCAGCAATGATTCAGGTCTTAAAATTAGTCACAGGGGGTTAAAGGAACAGTAACACCAAAAAAAGTATATATTTTAAAGAAATTAAACTATAATGGACTGCTGCCCTGGACTGGTAAAAAATGTGTGTTTTCTTCAGAAACATTACTAGAGCTTATATAAACCCTGGTGTGTAGCCATGGGGGCAGCCATTCAAAAGAGAAAAAGGCACAGGTTATATAGCAGCTAACAGATAAACTCTGTAGAATACAATGGTGTCTTATCTGTTATCTGCTATGTAACCTGTGCCTTTTCTCCCTTTTTCCAGCTTGAATGACTGCCCCCATGGCTACACAGCAGCATATTTATATAAACTATAGTAGTGTTCCTGAAGCAAACACCCCAGTTTTACCATTGCAGGGCAACAGTACGTTATGTTGCAATTACTTTAAAACACTTTCATTTTTTGGTGTTACTGTTCCTTTAACCTTGGAAAGTGTCGGCAAAACACTCATGCGGGTTTCTCTGGGCAGTTGTACAGAAGCTAAGTTTAGGGATCATTGCAAATTATTAAGCAGAAAATAAGGTTGACCTGTAATATAAGCTGATGCTACAGGGCTGATTTATTAAATTCTTATGCTAATTGCACTGGTTAGTGAGCTGCCATGTGGTAATTATTTGTATATCAGCCTTACATTGTGACATTTATATTCTGTATATTGTCAGTTGGTTCCTAACCTCAGTAACTGGCAACAGCACAGAGCATGTGCAGTGAATCCGCAGAAAAGAAGATGGGGAGCTATTGGGAAAATAAATAACACAAGAGCACATTGCCACTGTTTTTGTTACATGTCCAGGTGTCCCTAGAATTGACTTACACTCGCTCATTACTGTAGAGAAAACGACTCTATTTCAGACTCCTTGTAGATAGTTCTCTCTACATTCATTGAATGGGGAAGGGCACACAATGCACAAAATATTTCTGTATTTCTGTGGAGAGGTGCATTTTTGAGCCATGAGTTGAGCTTTTGTCACCAAATCAGCTTTTGTACACAAGTGCGATCAGTGCTGCAGAACCAGCATTTTTAAAAGCTGATTTGTGTTGCTAAAAGCTTCTTTGGGCAAGAGGTCCAAATGCAGCCCTATAATTTTGCTTTGCTTGCAGAGGCATGGCAGTGTAACTTAATATTTTTTTCTTCCCTTTGTTTAGGCAATGCAACCTGAAGCATCCAGGTGACATATAAGCAAGAAAACTGTTTGCTTTTTTTTTAGTTTGAAATAAACAGTTGAATCATTAGTTACAGATGTGGTATTATTCAGCATTTTTGTGTTGTGTGTATATGTAGGTATTTAGAAAAATGTAACATGATTTTTCTGCACGTAAATGTTTCCTTGCATTTACAGAACACAAGACACTGTTACTGAGCTTTTACCTTTTAAGTGTTCTTGGGGAAGAAAATTTCCTTTTGTATTCTTTTTCTATTTCTCAAAGCAGCACCAGTCCCCTCACTTCCTATGGAAAAGCTATTGTACAACACAGCGGGGCTTACTTGGTGAGAAGGCTTACTTGTTGAGAAGAGGCAATATAAGACCCATATATTTATAGAAATCAGTAGTTATAATAATGCATGAAGAGTTTGTGCAGTTTCATTTTTTTATTTCTAGAGAACCTTAATTTCTTCTTTGTTCTTTTTGCAGTACAATTCTTTTTGCAGTATTATTAGCTTTAAACGGTTCCTAAAAGGTGCTTATTTAGATTTCATTCGACTGATAAGTAGTCTCGGGAACAGGCTGGATTTTTGACATATGGCTATTAGTTTAATGTAGACCTGGAGAAGGATGTAGTTTAAATATAGAAAGCCTAAATTAGACTGAAACATTCAATTCACACTTGGGGTCCTGCTTCTCAAGGTAGTTCTGAGGCAAACTGATTTTGCTGCATTTATCCAAGAACATTTCGTTAAAATCAGTGGGGTTTTAAGAAAACTCAATAGACTGTCCTAGTTTTCATATATAGGAACTGGTAAATATCTGTACAGTATTTAGCTTCAGCTTCTATGTACAACTTAATAAACTTTGTTAATGTAACTTCAGATGTAGCAGGCTTAAAATGTATCTGACATAAATTTGGAATCAGAAGGATTGCAAGGCGATTTGATGAAAACCTTCAATTATAAGTTCAAATTGGTCAGGAACTGAGATGGATGGTTAGCTTGGTGCAATCTTGTTTTTTGAGCTTTTCTTTTTGTGGCAGAATGAAGCTATTCTTCCTCTTGATAACTGTGGCAGCAGGTTTTAATTTCACATACAGTGAATCCCCCCACCAGTGGCTCATGAGTAACATGTAGCTCACCACCCCATTTGATGTTGCTCCCAGTGGCCTCAAAGTAGGTGCCCATTTTTACATTTTTGGCTTGGAGGCAGGTTTTGGAAGCCCAGAGACGACACAGTGTTACTCCAAGCAGAGCCTCCTGCAGGCTAGCAGTCGACATGGGGCAAATAGCCAATCACAGTCTTTATTGACTGAGTTTTTTCATGCTTGTGTAGCTCACTAACACTTAACACTTTCCCATCTGAGTGTGGCTCACAAGTAAAAAAAAAAAAAACAATTGGGGATCCCTGAATGCTTCCCACTAAATTTAGTTCCTATGATATCACAACACAGAAACTGTTTACTGCCATTGCTAGCAAGAGGAAGCAGAGCTGTAATGCTGCTGCCACAATAAAAAGAAAATTTGGCTTAATCTTGTTGCCATTTACTCCTTCTGCCTATATGTCAGGTAAGTGAGCTGATACATGTCTAGAAGTTTTCCTTTTAATTCCTTCTCAGTTAAATCTTCTGAAAACCAATGTCCATGAAGTATCTGTGCTCAACTTATTACTGCTACAGTAATATATCAAAATCAAACACTCAATGAGATTAGTCAGTTAGTTAGACTCTATATTGAGGTCTGACTTTGATTCTCCTCTTTTTAGAAAATTGGGACTGTCAGTCCTACTATTCTACTAAAAGTCACATTTGTAGCCACTATTGGGAAATAATGAATTCTTCTAATAAACTGGGTGTATTAATGAAGGTCATTGTTATTCTGGTTTATCTCATTTATGTCCCAACATCTCTAACAATGAGATAGGATATAAAATCAAAACTGTCACTTTTGCAATAAGTTTTAAATTATAAGCTATCACTATTCATTACTTTCACTTTCTCTTAAAAAATTTTAGGAATTCATTGCTTTATTAACCAAATACCAAATGCTAGCTGTAGAAAAGCCTGTTTGCAGCAAAACATTTTTAATGCTTTAAAAGTTTAATGAACTTTGAGTAATTTATTTTATTGTGTACATGAGGTGCTAAATCTCAGTCATCCCCTCCCGCACTGAAATCAGGGGAGGACAACAGTAGTTGTGTTACCTAAAAGTACTGGAGATTTAAAATGGATTATATTCCATTCTGTTGCATTTCTTAATGGATGAATTGTTTTTTTTCTCTCTAATTTTCGTTCATGAAAGTACCATTTATGATTCAACGAAAAAAAAAGTAACGCACACCCATGGCAAAACATCTCTTATAGTATTAGGGCCAACGGAGAGGTCTACTAAGCACTTAAAGTGATGCATTCAATTTGGCTGCCTACATATATGTCTGTATTGCAACAGATTTCATGCTAGTTCTATTGCTGTCTGTGGAATGGTTGATACCCAATTGTCATCTGAATATAGCTGCAATGAAACTTGACATATTCTAGTATATGCTTATTTTTTTTTTTCTTTGCAGATACAGAAACAGACCAGGATGCATCTGTTAAAGCTGCTCAGGAACGAGCTGAAATAGTTGCAAAATATGACCGAGTAAGACTTTTCTTTTGACATTTTTTGTGTCTTTTTAACCTTACAATTGGGGATGTACCGAATCCTGGATTCGGTTTGGGATTTGGGCCGTATATGTATATATGTAGTTCTGTGTATTGCTTTTTCTTTAAAAAAAAAAAGAGCCACTCTAGGAATCATCAACAAAAAAAAACAAACTCATTAAGAAAATGTATAGTTTTAATGTATCTGTATAGCGACTATTGAAACCTTCATTCCTCTGTTTTTTTTTTTTTTTTTTACTAGTCTTGTAGGTATAAACCAGGATTACTACTATCTTACCATGGGTGACATGGCTTTCTACTATGAAATGGCAGATTGTTTTCTCTCTCACTTCTTAACAAGCATAGCACAATATTTTGTTGTGTTTGATTAATGCAACAAATAATTGGCAAATGTTACTCAAAATTCAAATTCCCTCACATTTGCTCAGATCTTATAACATATGTTTACTATCTACTAGACTCTTGTCTCCTTCCTTGCTCGCATTTCCCACAATTCAAAATGATTGTGGTGTTTTAGTGTAACCTTAACATGTCTGTTTGCCTGCCTTAACTTATTCTATTTATTTTATTTATGCTCAATGCTTTCCCAATACTAAAATTGGCTGGGTGATGTAACCCTGAATGCTTGCTTCTAAAGTTCTGTTCTGTATTTGAACTACAAGGGCCAGATCTGGGTAGTTGTATTGGACAGTTCTAAGTTATAGGGGCAGATTTATCAAAATGTGAGTTTAGAGCTTAATACATAAAAACTCACCCACTTTCTATTCATTTCTATGGGATTTTTAGAAGCATATTTATCAAAAAGTGAGTTCCAAAATTCACCCATTGATAAATACACTTCTTAAAATCCCATAAAAAAATGTATAGAATTTGGGTGAGTTTTTATGTATTAAGCACAAAACTCACATTTTGATAAATCTGCCCCAAAATGTGAGTAATTTTTAATTGCTTTAATTGTGATCAGTTTTAATACTTTCACTTAAGGGCCGAGAAGGAGCAAAGATTGATCCTTGGGAAGATGCTGACTTTTTACTTTATAAAGTTACTGATCGATTTGGATTTTTACAGTGAGTATTCATTTTACATTTCTGAAATGTGTAGAGGATAGCTTTATAAAGGTTAAAAATGTTGCTTTTGTCTCCCTGGTATACTATTGATTGCCTGTTCTTTAATAAAACTTATTAGAATAAAATTGAACTTGTTTGATCCACAATGATGTCCATATACTGATTCTTAGTTATTAAATCTGTATTTGCTTTCTAGTTTGTCATTTTAAATTGAATTACGCTGTTTTGGGAAAACAGTTGGGCCACCTAAAATGTAAAAAGTTAAATGACTGCTAAACAATAAAAATACTGCATTTAAAAATAGAAGGGAAAGTGAATCCTTTTCAGAATGTCAGTTTGCCTTGGGGGTTTTCTGTGTCCCTCAGGCCAAACAGTTGGATCACAACGATGGCAATGTAGGCAGATGTATGGTATAAGTAATCACCAAAATAAAATCTGCTATCTTGAAAATAATATTTATAGGAAAGACTGCACTTCGGACTGGCCATGCATGCAAGAACACTAATCGGAAACTTAATCCTCTTTCATTCTATTTTTCATCATCAGATTGACTATACACCAGCAGATATTATGATTTTATTGAGCCAAACCTGCCTCGTTAATGAAAAGAACTATATTCATTGTATGTCTTTTCGAATTGTCCTTGGACAACTCCCAAAAATCACACACAAATGTTTTACTCGCTTACAATGCACATGCATCTGACATAGGAGCGGTGAATGTAAATCACCCTGCTATGTCACACACGTGCTCTTAATGAGCCTATTAGCGTGCACCTCTGGGGTCATAGGTTCCCTTTAAGTAGGTAAGGCTAACCTTTGGCAATTTCTTAGAATTGTGCCTACTAAACACAGATGACATAATTTTCACTGTGGCCCTGTGATAAGGTAATGAACAGCACATTGTGTGTGTTACAAGGATAAGGTTGCTCGCTCAACACATGTTGCAAAGGCCTATCTGCCTAGTCTGATATTCGGGGAGGCCTGTCAGAGAGCCCCATACACATACACATACAGATAAGCTGCCAAATTGGTCTGAAAGACCTGAATCTACAGCTTAAATCTGCCCGTGTATGGCCACCATTAGATTATTAGCAAGTATTGTTGATTCTCTGTGGTAATAGGTATGTTTATTAAATTGGTTTGTTCGAGGCAGAACAAGTGTTTTAATACTAGAAAAGTCTGTTTTTTTCCTGTAAAATGTCCAGTTTAACAGTTCTTATTAAACAAATATACAACTTAGAATAAGACATCTTTTCATACAATAAAGATATGCAGTCACCACAAAGATCATGCATGTTGATTTAACTTCTTGGAAAACTGAATCATCAGATGAGTGGAACCTCAGTAAGACAGACTGCTCCTCTGTATGGTATATAACAGCACTTCTGTTTGGCAGTAGTGGTTTAACCCCATGCAGTGCAGGGATTTGTATGTTTCCAGCACTGTCAGTGCTTACATTGAAAACATTCCTTAATTAAGGTTGCTAGGCCAAAACCGACAGCACAGAAATATAATTTAGTATCAAGCACAGACAGACATATTTTGTATAGAGACTTAAAATTGCAGGAAAAAAAAAAAAACATTGCAGACCCATGCCAAAATTAGGTTAGCCCAAATATTTAACAAATTGTTTGAATTCTCTGTGTGAGTGAGCTAAGTAGTTGAGTATATTACTTAGGGTTCCAGGAGGTGTGGCAGTACAAATGAAAATATGGGAATGAAAACCCATTTTCCAAAAATGTTAGAAATACAGTAATACCATTTCCCATAGTGTCCTCTTAAAACAAACTGTTTATGGTTTTTTCCTCTATAATAATGAAAGAGGTAGTACAGTGTACTTGTGGTTAATTAACATAAGTCCATAGCAAAACAATCCCTTTGAGCTTCTTAATTGTTCTACATTACAGAAAAAAAACCCAATTCCTGATCAAGAAATCCTACAATTATGAAACTCCATTTTCATCAGCATTCACTTATTAGGTAAAAGAATGTCTGCATGAGTGGAACAAAAACAAAACGCCCAAAACGCCAAGTCAGATAAACAGTGTTGCAGCCTATAATTTAAATGAATACTGTCATGGGAAAACACGTTGACTTGATTCAGGTAGGGAATTCCACAACTTCACAGCTCTCACTTTAAAAAAAAAAACCCTTTCTGAATATTGAAACGGAACCTCCTTTCTTCTAGTCAGAATGTGTGGCCTTGTGTCAGTTGGAAGGACCTACTGGTAAATAAAGTATTAGAGAGATTATTATATGATCTCCTTATATATTTCTACATAGTTATCATATCCCCCTGAAGCACCTCTTCTCCAGTGTAATCCTAACTTTCTTCATAACCAGTCTTTTTTCATAACCAAGACTTTCTATACCCTTTGCCAGCTTAGTTGCCCTTCTCTGTACCCTCTGTAACCTAATAATGTCCTGTTTGAGCACCTGAGACCAAAAGTGAATGCATACCTCCTAACTGTCCCGATTGTAGCGGAACAGTCCCTCTTTTGACAGCTCAACCCGCAGTCCTGGATTCTTACTGAAAATTCCCTCAATTCCCTTTGATAAGAAGCTAAAAAAGATACAAATTTAATTAAAAGTAGCTTTTGGCAGAGAGCCCAGAAATCTTAATGAACATCACCTGCACTTAGAAACATTGTTTCTCACTTGTAATTAAATAAGTGGGCTTTTGGCAGAGAACTCAGAAAGGTAAAAAGATACAATTGTAACTAATAAGCTAAACAGGTCTCTTGGGGGAACTGAGACTTGCAGCTTAAAGGGCAATTTCACCTTTTCAGCAAAACTGTAATAACACATAAAACAGGACCCCAAAAACCCCAGAAATGTGTTAAAACTTTAAATAACCTGCCAAATGTAGTCAAATGGGAGTGGTACTTAGGGGGTGTGGTCATAAAAATGGGCATGGCCAAAAAAATGCCGCGCTGCACTGAGAATGATGCAAGGAGAATGAAAGTCAAATTCTATTAAGCACACTATTTAATAGTACTGCTATTGTTAAGTAAAAATGCTATATTTTTGGCTTGCCTAATGAAAGATTTACAGAGTTACACTTACTGCATGCTGCATACTCATTTCTGTGAATGGCGCTGCCATCTTTAAAAAGGTTTGCCCATTTCCTTTCCCTCACCTTCTATACTGAGCATGTGCAGCATTCTCTTCCCCCCTGAGCCTAGGTAGCACAGAAGGAATGAACAAATCAGTTGTGGACACATTGCCATGGCAATGGCAGTTCTGCTTCTCATTGGCTGGAGGTGTTTAGGGAGCGTTACTAAGGGAGCATGCATAGACACAGCAGGGAAGGCTGAGCACATTATACACATTCGCACAAGAGCAAAATACAAGGCACTGCGACTTAAGGCTGCCACTGGCAGCCCACAGGAAGAGGGAGAGAGATTCTGTGATGTCACAGGAGTCTAGAGTGCTGTAGGCTGCCAGTGCCATATCAGACACAAGACAGCAGGGATCTGGAAATCAAGCTATATAGTGAGTACTAAAGTACTCAATACCAATAAAGTACCAATGCCTCTAGACTAAGGGGGACATTTACTAATCAACGAATGCTCCGAGCGTATTTTCAGCAACTTTTTCGTACTTTGCGACAAAATTTGTGCGACAAAATCGTATTGTCCTGCCAAGTACGAAAGTTTCAGATTCATTCAAGCTTCGTTATCGTGACTTTCCTTGGGCCAGGTTGGAGCTGCACAGTGCCATTGATTCCTATGGGAGGCTTCCAAAATCATGCACGGAAGGATCATAGTTGGAAAGGTTTTCCCGCTGTTTACAGTCGTTCGGTACGAAAATTTTGCATTGCCAATACGATATTATCCTTACTAATACGATTTTTTCATAGGCATTTTCGTGATATTTGCGATCTTCAGAAATTTTCGTATCCAATCTGAATTTGTCCCATTCGGGATTCGAATTCGTGTTTTCATGAATATGCCCTTAAGTGTTAATTTATAAGAACCTTTCCTTGTCCTTTAAGAATAGAATTTAAAATTTGTAGCGTGAATTATTTGCTGTGTAAACAGTGCAATTTAGAAATAAAAAGTATAAAACAAAAATCATGTAAGTCGGGATGGCAGACGCGGCGGCGCGATTTCGCGCAAATCGCCGAAAAAGACTCGCGAGGCTTTTTCGGCAATTTCCCGAAATCGCCCCGCCGCGTCTGCCATCCCGCCGGCGACTTACATGTTCGCCGGTGGGATGGCAGGGGGAAGGCAACTCGGGGAGGTTAGTCGCCCCCGAGCAGGGAGTTTTGCCGCGGGCGACTAATCTCCCAGTGTACCAGAGCCCTTAAAGCCTACCAGCTTTATATATTTGCAGTGCTAGAGTGACATAAGGTTGGTTTTATTGATCAGTTAGTTTGTTGTAGTCCATTGTTTTATAGACAGATTTTAGATTAGATGCCTGAATATAGTCCATTGTTTTTGTGCTGGGTTTGTTCTGATGGGTGCCAAAATACATTTGCATTTACCTGATGTAATATTTTTTACTTTTACTAACATACATTCTATGTATGGGCAAGTTTCTTTTCATCATATGTGTTTATTTATGGCTATTTTTTTTAAAAAAGAAAGCAATGGTGCACTTTAGTAGACAGAAAAATGCTCAAACATATTATGTTGGGGTAGGTAGAGCTGTCATTTTTGTAGCATTATCGTTATTACCTTAGTATATATAAACATGGGCATTTTAACCTGCTTTGAATGTCTGCTGGATTTTAATGTTTTCAACTGCTCAGCAATGAAAGTGCTCATTGATTTTTAGTCTGCCCTGTGGGTCTTTACCAACATGAACAGATATCCATGCAGAAAAAATGGAAACAGACCCAGTCTGTGCATTCTGTAAATGTGCATCTTGGCTTTTATTACTTGCACCATTTTCCAAAATCACTGGTATTGCAATATTCTGTACTACATATACAGCATACAAGCAACAAACAAGTTTAAATTAGATAATCAGTATCTGTAGTGCCCTATCAATTTAAGTCCGTAGCACTCAAAGCTAATAATTCAACAGTTGGAGGGCTGCAGATTGACCATCCCAATGTAAATGAAGATTTCATTACTTTGCTGAATGATCTGGTACGTTAGTCTGAGAAATTTATTAGAAGCTTATTGTAACCGGGCAGAAAAAAAAAGTGTTCGCTGTTTGCTCTGATAGGATAATTGCTACTACTTGCTCTCTGAGTGTGGCTTAAGCCTTACTGAGCAATGGTTTCTAAAATACCATGTGTGGTTTAACATAGTGTTTGTATGTTTAGAGAGCTCTCTAATATCTCTGTTTTGCTGTTTGGTCTGAAGCTCGCATGAAATGTTTGCACTCATTATAATTTGGATTATATTTTATTTATAGACTATTTGATTGTAAATGAAATTAGTTATTTCCTTGTTCTCAATGGCAAATATATTAAAGCCCTTCTAAAATTCAGAAATAAGAAATATAATTAACGTACTGAGACTGCTTATTAATTAGTGCCCCAAAGGGTCCACTATACCTCTTGGGACCCTCAGCAGTCACATTGCCTGCTTCTTCATCCCTGTGCATGTGTTTTCTACGTATACGTGTGTGTGTGTATATATAGGTTAGTTAATTTACAATAAGTGCCAAATGTATGTAATGTTTTTTCAGACATGCAGTCTTGATGCATTATCTGGCAGTAAAAGAATACAACTTAACCCTTTCACTGCCAGCCGTTTTGGACAAAGCGGAACTTCTACTGCCAGACAGTTTTTGAACATTTTGCACTGTTTCACTTTAGGGGCCTTTCCTTGGGGGGACTTTTAGTTTACCCAGGAAAACTATATATTGTTTTTTTCAGGACAACCTAAGCTTTTAAAATATGGTAGAATTTTTGTGTAATTCCAATTCTGTAACAAGATATAGTCTTCTAAATGTCTAAAAAATGAAAAAAAATCATATTTTCCATAATATAAACACATGCACCAGAAACAAAAATTAGTTTATGCATGAAATTACAACTGATTTGGAAAGTCCCATGTCTCCTGAACGTGCCAATACCAAATATATATAGTTTTATGGAGATTTCTCACTTGTATAGGTCAAAAACTCCCAGCAGTACACTACCAAATTTCCAAAGCACTGCTCCAGAAAGCTGCATACTTTAGATTTCAAGGCCAAAAATTCCACTAACAGAAAGTTTATCCCAGAAAATTTTACATTTTTAGAAAGAAGAGATTCTGGGGAATCCAGAATAGGCACAACTGTTTGTCTACTCCAAACTATCAAGTCGCAATGCTTTCCTAAAGTTATTGGTTTTTATCAAAATTTGTGAAATTTTTTTAAAATCGCTTCAAAGCTTCCAGTCTATAGTATCTTAACTCCTAAAGGTCATAAAGTAACCAAATAAAACACCCCAAATATGAACACCAGGGGTCCACTGAACAGTTTGATGCCCAATATGTATAGGTTTAGCTAAGTATGTGGCATGTAGGGGCCTCAATGTGAACATACCCCCATATGTACTGTCATTTCTGTTATTTCAGCTTCTGCAAAATCAACATTTATATCATTAGATGTGGGATAAAACTAGTAAAAAGTACATTCACCCCAGAAAGCCATATATTTTTGGAAAGTACACATTCCCCCGAATCTAAAATGGGTACCCATGTCTTTCTACTCCACAGTACCAAGCCGCAAAGCTTTCCTAAAGTTGGCAATTTTGATAACATTTCCAAAAATCCACTCAAAGCTTCCAGTTTCCAGCATCTTATCTCCCACATAGCATTAGGTACCAAGATAAAACACCCTAAATATGAACGCCAGGGGCCCACTGAACAGTTTGATGCCCAATATGTATAGGTTTACCTAAGTATGTGGCATGTAGGGGACCCAATGAGAACATACCCCCATATGATCTATCATTTCTGTCATTTCAGCTTCTGCAAAATCAACACATTTACATCATTATATGTGGGATAAAGCTAGTAAAAAGTACATTCACCCCAGAAAGTCATATATTTTTGGAAAGTACACATTCCCCCGAATCTAAAATGGGTACCCATGTCTTTCTACTCCACAGTACCAAGCCATAAAGCTTTCCTAAGTTTGACGATTTTTATGGCATTTCCAAAAATCACCTCAAAACTTCCACTATACAGCATCTTATTTTCTACAGGTCATTAGATACCAAGATAAAACACCATAAATATGAACCCCAGAGGTCTACTGAACAGTTTGATGCCCAATATGTATAGGTTTACCTAAGTATGTGGCATGTAGGGGCCCCAATGTGAACATATACCCATATGTACTGTCATTTCTGTCATTTCAGCTTCTGCAAAATCAACATTTACATCATTACATGCGGGATAAAGCTAGTAAAGAGTACATTCACCCCAGAAAGTCATATATTTTTGGAAAGTACACATTCCCCCGAATCTAAAATGGGTACCCATGTCTTTCTACTCCACAGTACCAAGCCATAAAGCTTTCCTAAGTTTGACGATTTTTATGGCATTTCCAAAAATCACCTCAAAACTTCCACTATGCAGCATCTTATTTTCCACAGGTTATTAGGTACCAAGATAAAACACCCTAAATATGAACCCCAGAGGTCTACTGAACAGTTTGATGCCCAATATGTATAGGTTTACCTAAGTATGTGGCATGTAGGGGCCCCAATGTGAACATATACCCATATGTACTGTCATTTCTGTCATTTCAGCTTCTGCAAAATCAACATTTACATCATTACATGTGGGATAAAACTAGTAAAAATTACATTCACCCCAGAAAGTCATATATTTTTGGAAAGTACACATTCCCCCGAATCTAAAATGGGTACCCATGTCTTTCTACACCAAAGTACCAAGCCATAAAGCTTTCCTAAGTTTGACGATTTTTATGGCATTTCCAAAAATCACCTCAAAACTTCCACTATACAGCATCTTATTTTCTACAGGTGATTAGATACCAATATAAAACACCCTAAATATGAACCCCAGAGGTCTACTGAACAGTTTGATGCCCAATATGTATAGGTTTACCTAAGTATGTGGCATGTAGGGGCCCCAATGTGAACATATACCCATATGTACTGTCATTTCTGTCATTTCAGCTTCTGCAAAATCAACATTTACATCATTACATGTGGGATATAGCTAGTAAAAATTACATTCACCCCAGAAAGTCATATATTTTTGGAAAGTACTCATTCCCCCGAATCTAAAATGGGTACCCATGTCTTTCTACTCCAAAGTACCAAGCCGCAAAGCTTTCCTAAAGTTGGCAATTTTGATAACATTTCTAAAAATCCACTCAAAGCTTCCAGTTTCCAGCATCTTATCTCCCACATAGAATTAGGTACCAAGATAAAACACCCTAAATTTGAACGCCAGGGGCCCACTGAAGAGTTTAAGGCCCAATATGTATAGGTTTACCTAAGTATGTGGCATGTAGGGGCCCCAATGAGAACATACCTCCATATGATCTATCATTTCTGTCATTTCAGCATCTGCAAAATCAATACATTTACATCATTATATGTGGGATAAAGCTAGTAAAAAGTACATTCACCCCAGAAAGTCATATATTTTTGGAAAGTACACATCCCCCCGAATCTAAAATGGGTACCCATGTCTTTCTACTCCAAAGTACCAAGCCATAAAGCTTTCCTAAGTTTGATGATTTTTATGGCATTTCCAAAAATCACCTAAAAACTTCCACTATACAGCATCTTATTTTCTACAGGTCATTAGGTACCAAGATAAAACACCCTAAATATGAACCCCAGAGATCTACTGAACAGTTTGATGCCCACTGTACATAGGTTTATCAAAGCACATGGCACTTAGAGACCCCCAAATATACCTTGTGCACACTAATTTCATGGCTTATCTTTACCTAATTCATAAACGCATGGCAGTTTTATGAGGGGTGGAAGCTGCAGAAATGTAGGGTGACCCCTAAAAACCCTATATTTTTGGAAAGTACACATTCTGACAAATCCAACAAGGGAAAAGAGTCCTTTCTACACCAAAGTACCAATCTGCAAAGCTTTCCTAAAGCTAGTGGTTTTTATGACATTTCAGAAAATCACATAAAAATATTGCAGTTTGCCACATTTATCTCACACAATTTCTTGCATACAATGGCAAATCACCCCAAATAGGAACACCTAAGGTCTACTGAACAGTTTGATGCCCAATATGCATAGATATACCAAAGTCTGTGGTGTGTACTGAATCCAAAATGAAAATAGCGCATATGGATTTCTCACCAACTTAGCTTTTGCACACAAAGCCCCCTGACAGCGTATTATGTACCGTAACCCCCCTAACTATACAGAGACCCCCAGAAAACCATATATTTTTGGAAAGTACACATTCTGACAAATCCAACAAGGGTAAAGAGTCCTTTCTACACCAAAGTACCAATCTGCAAAGCTTTCCTAAAGTTAGTGGTTTTTATGACTTTTGAGAAAATCGCATAAAAATGTTGCAGTTTGCCGCATTTATCTCACACAATTTCTTGCGTACAAAGGCAACACACCCCAAATAGGAACACCAGAGGCCTACTGAACAGTTTGATGCCCAATATGCATAGATATACCAAAGTCTGCGGTATGTACTGACCCCAAAATGAAAATAGCGCATAAGGATTTCTCGCCTGCCAGCTCAGTTTTTGCACACAGAGCCCCCTGACAGCCTATTATATGAAGTAAGACCCCCAAACTACACAGGGACCCCCAGAAAACCATATATTTTTGGAAAGTACACATTCTGACAAATCCAACAAGGGTAAAGAGTCCTTTCTACACCAAAGTACCAATCTGCAAAGCTTTCCTAAAGTTAGTGGTTTTTATGACTTTTGAGAAAATCGCATAAAAATGTTGCAGTTTGCCGCATTTATCTCACACAATTTCTTGCGTACAAAGGCAAGTTACCCCAAATAGGAACACCAGAGGCCTACTGAACAGTTTGATGCCCAATATGCATAGATATACCAAAGTCTGCGGCATGTTCTGACCCAAAAATGAAAATAGCACGTAAGGATTTCTCGCCTGCCAGCTCAGCTTTTGCACACTGAGCCCCCTGACAGCGTATTATATGCAGTAAGACCCCCAAACTACACAGGGACCCCCAGAAAACCATATATTTTTGGAAAGTACACATTCTGACAAATCCAACAATGGTAAAGAGTCCTTTCTACACCAAAGTACCAATCTGCAAAGCTTTCCTAAAGTTAGTGGTTTTTATGACTTTTGAGAAAATCGCATAAAAATGTTGCAGTTTGCCGCATTTATCTCACACAATTTCTTGCGTACAAAGGCAAGTTACCCCAAATAGGAACACCAGAGGCCTACTGAACAGTTTGATGCCCAATATGCATAGATATACCAAAGTCTGCGGCATGTACTGACCCAAAAATGAAAATCGCACGTAAGGATTTCTCGCCTGCCAGCTCAGCTTTTGCACACTGAGCCCCCTGACAGCGTATTATATGCAGTAAGACCCCCAAACTACACAGGGACCCCCAGAAAACCATATATTTTTGGAAAGTACACATTCTGACAAATCCAACAAGGGTAAAGAGTCCTTTCTACACCAAAGTACCAATCTGCAGAGCGTTCCTAAAGTTATTGGTTTTTATGACATTTGAGAAAATCGCATAAAAATGTTGCAGTTTGCCGCATTTATCTCACACAATTTCTTGCGTACAATGGCAAATCACCCCAAATAGGAACACCAGAGGCCTACTGAACAGTTTGATGCCCAATATGCATAAATATACCAAAGTCTGCGGTATGTACTGACCCCAAAAAGAAAATAGCGCATAAGGATTTCTCGCCTGCCAGCTCAGCTTTTGCACACAGAGCCCCCTGACAGCGTATTATGTGTAACACCCCCAAACTACACAGGGACCCCCAGAAAACCATATATTTTTGGAAAGTACACATTCTGAGGAATTCAAAATAGGTAAAGTTATTTTTCTACACCAAAGTACCGCATGGCAAAGCTATGCTAAAAACAGATTAGGAACAGTTATACAGGGATAAAAATGCAATGAAACCACAAAAATTGTGTAAATCGATGACACAACAAAATAAGTCACATGACAGTGTAATTAGTGGTCAGAAAATTAGATCCAATAGTCATGGTGTCAAAATAAAATTTTTAGGGAAAAAAACTAAAGACAAAGGGGTAAAAAAAAAAAGTAAAAAAAAAAAAAATTTGTATACACAAAAAATTGTGTATACATGTGTGCAGACATCTAAAATGTGTGTGATAGTGTGTAAGTGTGTATATAAGTGTGCTAAAGTGTGCTAGAGTGTGCAAAATCGGACAAAAAAAAAAAAAAAAAGTATGCTAAATTGTGTGTAGATGTGTGTGTAAATGTGTGTAAATGCCTGTAAATGTGTGTAAGTGTGTGTATTAGGCAAATAAAGAGCACTTACCGGCAGGGATCGCAGGCAGGCAGTCCTCTCTGCAGTCCTCGCAGCACAGGAAGTGAGTGGGCGGAGCTAGGAGGAGCAAGGAGCAGGGGAACAGACTCAACAAGCAGAAGACTCTGCGATCGGTCTGCTGCTGGGTAAGTAGGTTGTGCGATGCGATCACATCACTGGACCAACTTGCCAGCCCCCTTGGCTCCTTGCCGAGGGGGTTGGGGGCACAGCTGACTCTCTGCACCGGCGGCTTTTGCCGCCGGTGCAGAGAGAATTACACTAGTACCAAAAACGTAGGTACTACGTCGGTGGCATACAACTGCTTTTTTTAAACCGACGTAGTACCTACGTCTTTGGCAGGGAAAGGGTTAAGAGCCACCAAAAAATTGGGACCCTGGCCGCCAGTAAGAAACCTAGGCCTCCCGAAGTTCTGCAACTTCAAACATATTCTATTTTTTTCTAGCATTTCAAAAAGTCACTGTCTGCACAGGGCCTGCACCTCCGCAATGATCCAGGGAGAGATGGTAATCACTGTTATAATATGGGGGTTTCTACTTCTACATTTGTTTTCTGTTTACACTTAGCATAGGTTTAGTTTAGGTGTGCAGGAAGTGGTATTTATCAGTATATTTGTTAGGGTCTTTGGGAGCAGCCTTCATTTCTATGAAGTGGCAGCCTCATCCACAGACTTTGCTCCAGTTGACAAATTATCACGATAAATGAGGGAATGCTTGCTTGGCTTTATTTGGCATTAGGAATTAGTTGAAGTTAATGCCCTTATAAATAACCAGAGATCTCATTAGTTGACAATTGCAGAGCTCCATAACTCTCCACACTTTGGGCTGTCCCTCAACAACCAGGGCTCCTCGAAACAACTTACAGGGGTTTTGAAAATGAAGTTACTGGTTATTATTATTATTTTTTTTTCTTTTGTGTGCGAAATGACTTTATTGTTTAATGTTTCTTACAAAACTAAGACTTGCACAGACTTGTACACTGCAACTTACCTTGTATTAAGCTTGAACGATATGTCTGAAAATTGTATGTAACAGCATTTTCTTTTTCTATGCTAAAAATCAATAAAAACTATTTACATAAAAAAAAAAATGAAGTTACTTATGACTACAAAACTAAAACATATTTTACAAAATGCTTCCAACTTGCATTTTCCACTGTCTGTAATGTCATGTCATGTAATGTAATGTCAGAAACGGCAGTAAAGGGGAACTGTAGAAATCAAGGCAATATCTGAAAGAACAAGATAACTTTAGGAAGCTGCTCTTATGCTGGCCAAAAAGGCAAATTCTCATATAACTGCAAAGGACCCACAGAAAGTTTTGGATGCACAATTTTAGGATTTAGCTTTGCCTTTACAAACATGATCTACATGAAAGAGTCCTCAAAAGGAAATCTTACCTACCACTTCAAGTCAGTGTCTTGGGTATGTAAAGCATCATCTAGAAGCCAGAGGCCTTTTATGTGAACTGATTTGACTCAAAAAGCACCAAAGATTTGTTTGCAGAAAAAAAGGATCTGTTAAAACACTGTGCCAGCTGCTAAACTTGGGTATGGATCCAATAAGCTTTAAGGTTCTGTGGCAGTCAGTGGACCAGGAAACATTGTACACTTAATGAATGTCCACTGAATACCTGCAAATTCTGGATGCCAGCATGACAGTCAGCCAAAAAGCTGAAATAGAGGATGGCTCCTACTACAAGACAATGGTCCTAAACACACATAAAAAGCCCCCATGAGCCACTTGAAGAAAAGCAAGCCAATGGTTTAAAAATTACGCTTAGAGTACCCTGACTTAAACATCACTGAACATCTGTGGGTAGATCATAACCATGCAAGACAGTTCAAGAAGATCTTGGAATTTTAATTCATTTGCCAGAAAGAGTGGGCAAAAATTCCTACAAGAATAAAAAAAAAATTAGTTGGACACAAAAGGTTTGTGCTAGTTGTGATCTTTGCTAAAGGCGTGTTACTAAATACTGACTCGCACATTCCACAATTATTTTCTTTGTTCCTCTGTTTTAAAGTAGGATACATTTAGTATACATGTAGTATACATTTTATTGTGAAATAAAATGTATATGTGCATTAACATTTGCAATATGCTCTTTTAAACACACTGATCTCTGCAGTAGCTGTTTACTACTTACAAAATTAGCTCAATTTGTAATTTGGCAAAAAGTGTCCAAACCTTTAGATTCAACTGTACACTGAACTGAAGTTGCAGTTCTGTAATATTTTAGCTTTCCTTGTCCTTCAGCAAGCATGTATGTAGAATTATATATGTGAAAAGATCCCTCCAAACTATGCCAGCAACCCACCCCATAACCTTGTTTTTTTGCAGAGAAGCTCCTCCCAAAAAAACTGTAGAATTATACCAGTAAAGACAACACTTGTACTTTGGGTTATAAAACCACAATTCATTCTATATTTATGACTGTTCAGATGTGTCTATAGACTAAACATACAGCACGTGAGTTACTTTACTACCCACAGCAATATAGAGTTTTTTGGGTTTTTTTTCAATTACTCCTTGTGCTAGCACATGTCCTATAGTTTCAGTCAAACAAGTTAATAATTTACTCTGCCTCTAAGTAATCAGCCACAATAACCCCAGCTGTGTAGCTTGCCTTAAGTCAATAAATAATTTTGCTTTAAGATGGCAGTAATCTGCTTCTTGGGAGGTTAGGGTGCAGAGTTACCGAGATCTCTGCATTGTCGTTACTATAGTGCTACATTACTGGAGTAATTAAATATACACCTTCATAGATATTACCACTTTTACCTTTGTATTGAACTCTTGATGGCTGATTTCAGAAATGGCAGTGGAGAACACTAAATCAATAGGTAGAACAGCACAACTTTAGTAAATGGTACTTTCAATTTACATCATAATTTTACTTTTTTGCAGCTTAATAAACTGGTCACTATATGATTTTAGAATCTACCACATAACATGACTTACTACTAACTTGTGTTATGTTCACAAGAGCTATTCTTTCCTTGTCTTAGATTTTGCGGCTTGCATTTCTTTTAAGAAACGACCTAATTTTCCCTTATGACAGAATTTATTCTTAAGCAACTTTCCAGTAGATGTTTAGTGTACATTTTCAATGGCTTTAAGGTTATTTGTAAGTATAGCTGCTTTTTTAAAGCCGTTTTAGTTTATTCCCCCATTTTTTCCCAATACTGTTGGTACTCAAGCTTGTGATGCTGACTCCTGTTACATTTCTTTGAGAGAGAACCAGCAGGACTTGGTATAGAAATCATTATTTTCATACTTTTAATTTCAATGGAACATCCTTGCATTAAATGAGGCCATGGCAGTTGTGTAATTATATACAGTGACAAATGAAAATGCAAAAGCTGTACTTTCCAAAGCACAGTGATTCTTTTCTGTGTGCTATGCCTTTGCTTATACTGCCTCTAACAGGACAAATCTTGTGCTTTATTTACTCCTTGTTGCACGTTATTTTCAGAAGCATTTGTTTTTGTGTAGTTGTGTATAATGAGCCAACCTATATACATACATACATATATATATTATAGTGGTTTGTCCCTGAGGAAGAGCACAGTTTGGTGCTCGAAACGTCGGATTTTTCCAATAAACCTTTTTTGTTTTCATAAAGTTCCTTTGTGTGCGGTACTCTGCTTGTTTATTGAACTATTTGACCAGCACCGAAGGCAGTTGATTTTTGCTCAGAGGGTGTGCTCCTCTCTGTTCTTGTATATATATATATATATATATATATATATATATATATATATATATATATATAATATAATAATTTTTTTTTTTTTTTTCTCTACAGCAAAGAAGAACTGCCAATTCATGATGAGGTAGCACAAAAGGTATATATTTTTTTTCCTATCTTTGATTTAAAATAAAATCTTGCCATGCCGCTTTTTCTCGTTTTTTTCCCTCAATGCTTTATACTGTGTAGCAATCTAGCTCAGTACAATGTAATCTTTAAATACTTGTGCAACATGCATCCTGCTTTTTTCCCATTTAATTTTTGGCTTTAATTCAGGGCATTGAAAACCTGCAAAGCATGTGGTTTATTTTTATTACTCTACTAGCAATATTTACAGTGTAATTATCACTTACTGTTAAAGGAAATATACACCCTTAAAACAAATTAATATAAAATTGCTCAGTATTTTTTAAGCACATTTCAAGATATTATCAATGTTTAAACCACTAATATAATGATATTGAAACAGTGCCACCTGCTGGTCTATAAGCAGAGGAACGTTTAAGAAGAATAAGAACAAACTCTTCTGGTGTCCTCTGCTTAGGAAAGGCCAGAGAAAGGTCAGATATTTTTTCAAAGGTAACAGTATAATGAAATTAAAACAAGCGTCACCTGTTTATTCTGCAGGAAATATGTTTAAAGGTGGCAATACACAGAAAGATTTGCTCGTTTGGCATGGTTGCCAGGACCCTAGGGCCAAACTATTGCATTTCAATGATGGGGATAGGAAAAGTCGGAGCAGTCGGACCGTCTCAATGAGCTGATGCGATCCCCAATTCAACGAAAACTGAAGCCTGTCCGATCGGCATCTGGACAATTTTTTCCCAGATATTGGTTGGGGAGGGCTGTTGCAGAGCCCCATACACAGGCAGATAAGCTGCTGAGTTTGTCTTAGGGACCCAAATCTATGGCCACCTTTAAAGTGCTAAGAGCACTCTGAGCAAGTTTACATTAATTTGTTTTGAGGGTTTACACTTCCTCTAAGATAACACCCTTTCACAAAGCAGTTCACCATTAATACTACTAACATTTCTTTTGGGCTTTGGGGACATCCCAAATATCCACTAGGCGGAGCACGGCTTGCTTTATTGTTTCAGGCCTTCAAAAACTGCATTGCAAATGCCGTTCCTGATGCTGAGGTATGGTCAGCAACACAGATATGCAATTAAAGGCTCTGGGAACCAATATTTATTATTTATTTTTTATTTATATACTGTCAAATACCGTGATACCGATATAATTTTGAAAAATACCGTGATATAAATTTTTGGTCATACCGCCCAGCTATAATATATATATATATATATATATATATATATATAATATATATATATATATATATATATAAAGAAGCAATGGAGGCCAGCACTCACGGGACTTTGTGAAAATAACCAAAATAAATGATATACAGAAAAGTATCACTGCATGGTTTTTATTTATCCGACGTTTCAGTTCACAACAGGAACTTTCATCAGGGATGAAAGTTCCTGTTGTGAACTGAAACGTCGGATAAATAAAAACCATGCAGTGATACTTTTCTGTATATCATTTATTTTGGTTATTTTCACAAAGTCCCGTGAGTGCTGGCCTCCATTGCTTCTTTATTTGTATTTTTCGCATAAGCACCCGGGCAGTTGCAACCTTGTATGTGGTGTGCCTCCTATACTGGAACTATATATATATATATATATATATATATATATATATATATATATATATATATATATATATATATATATATATATATATATAAATTTGGCTATATATAGTTTTTTTTTTATTCAAATACACAGAAAAAAACATTTTTGTGTTTATGAAAAAATATATTTTTTGTTATCAGCAAAAACTGCTTGAAATTGAAAGAACTACAAAATGGGTGAAAATGATAAAAAGCTGGGATAAGTACAAGAACAGTGAAAAGGTAAATATTACAGATTATATGAAAAGTATTATTGTTACAATGTAATTTTGGAATAAGGTATTGTGACTTTGTATGTTTCCATGAAGGAAACCATTTTTTGCTAATCCCTTCAATTTTATTTTCTGTCAAACAAACAATTAGGGGGGGATTTATCAATGTTCAAATTAGTGAGAGCTGCCCTAGGAAAAATCAAGCCATATTTTAAATGCAAAACTTCAGTTTTGTTTTAGCGTTTGTAAACTCATAAATACGAGGTATTCAAGTTTTTTTTAAAAATACATTTTTTAATCAAAGGAGTTTTCCATATTAATAATAGAGGTGCATTGAATCCAGGATTTGGTTTGTGATTTGGCCTTTTTCAACAGGATTTGGAATCCCCATGGTCTTGGCTGAACTGAATTAAAATAAAATCATGTGACTTACATAAACATGTTTTCTTAATTTGCATATGCAAATTAGGGTTCAATAATCGCCTGAATCTTTCATGAAGCATTCAGGGTTCAGACAAATGCTAAAATTTGGGATTCCGTGCATCCCTAGTTAATAAGCAAGCAAAAAGTCAAGTATTTTTTAAATGTGAGTTTATTCAAATTAGAAAAATGTTTTTTCCAATATTCCAGCAACATACTGTAAGAAGCTTTTTATTCAAGTTAAAAAAACAAGGAAAGTCTACTAAAGAGTTAATCTCCTTTCACAGGCATACCTCCAGTGGTGTCATCAGTGCTTTTAACTTCCCTCTATTTCAAGCACCTTTTTGGATCATAAACCTCATTGTAGAAAAATGTAATGTAGTGTAATGGCTTTCCTTGTTCCTCAACAGTTAGGTTAAACAAAATTCAACGTTCAACAATAAAGAGGCAATGCCATTAAATGCTAACACAGAATATGTAAACTTTTTGACCCACGGGTAATCAGATATAGTAAAAAGTAAATAAAAGCTGAAATAAATCTGTCTCTAAGCTATTACTTTGAAAATACCCTAGCAACTGGGCAGTGGTTTGAAAGAGAGACTGGAATAAAAAATAGGAAAGAGCCTGAATAGAAAGATAAGAAATAAAAAAAAAATAAGCATAACGATAAAATTATAGCCTCACAGAGTAGTAGTTTTTTTTTTTTTTAATGGTGGTGTTAGTGGCCCAATGTAAAAGAAAAGAGCTGGAAATATTTAGAAGAAGACAAATAATTATTAATAATAAAAAACGACCAATTGGAACATTTATTAAGAACAGAATATTCCAAAACATATTAAAAGTTAACTTAAAGGTGACCCACCCCTTTAACACAGGTAATGTATAGTAACAAGATAAGTTGTAAAGAATTGAGTTTGAAGATCTATAGTATAGGTGCATGTAAACTTCAGCTGTAAATCCAGCATCTTTGAGTTTTGATTGAAAATTTAAATTTGAGCACCAGAGTATCCCCACTTGGCCTATGTGGTGTCAACTACTACAGGCCCTTAATTAGAAAAATGTAGCTTGTTTATTTGGTTAGTCATTTGTGTGTGTTTTTTTTTTTAATTCAAAAATACTATTGGAATTTTTTAAATATCTATTTTTAGAAAAATATGAGTTATTAAGCTTTCTATCCTTTCACAGTAGTTTACCAGTGTACCCTTGTACCAAAGTATTCCTTTTCATTTTTAGCTTCACAGGAGGATTTATAAGGGCATTCCACTTCAGCTTAGAGGGGAAGTGTGGTCTCTAATCTTGGAAGTTTCAAAGCTGAAAGAAGAGAGAAAAGATCTTTACCTGGTACGAATGTTAAACTTTGTGATATGGGCATTTATAGTTTTGGTGTTAATTCAAGTGAAGTCACAGTGAAACTAGTTGCAGTTTCATCTGCTGAGTTGTAGGGTGCCCACAGAGTTACACCAGTCTGAGATCCTTTTTGCTTATACTTTATGTGTACCCAAAACATTACTCCCAGGCTGTTGGATTAGAAATGTATCCCCGCAGATCGAAATCTTGCCAAAAGTGGAGGTGTAAATTGTAATATTTTGTAATTTTTAGTATGTTGACTAAAAATGTAGTTTTGGCTAATTTGTATTCTTTGGTCTCCAAAGCACAGTCTTCATACCTCAGGTCTGATTTGCAGTTAGAATAGAGTTATGCAGCTTGGAAGTGATCTGAACCCAAAACAGTAAATTGGTGTAAACTTAGAGTGGTGTGAACACTTTTGCAGTTTACATGTATTTTCTATTTGAAGTGTTGTCTGCGATATTTCCAATCTTAGACTGGTAACAGTAGGCTTGACGTGCCTCCTGTATTTCGTTAACTCTCGGGTTGCTGACTTGCAGTCGAGCCAAAATTCTGCTATTAGCAGTCTAAAAATACAAATGTCTCAAACCGCAAAAAATAAAAAATACATTTAAATTGCAAAAGGGCTCAGAGAACTTCAAATAAGTTTCTATAATTTTTTTGGGTGGTGGGGGTTTAAAAATGCTTTTAATATGTTAGTTATGTCATGCTTCTGGGCTGATAATCCTGGCTGCTAACCAGTCAATACAATAAGGTGTCACAAACCTTACTAAAACATAAAAATGGTTGCCAAGGCACAGAAGTGTACTTAAATATAAAGCAATATATAACTCGCTGGATTACACATCAAAATTTTACACTGATGTGGTACTTGACCTTTTGAGGGATACTGACAGTCGTTCCTGGGGCCAAACGACCGTAATTGGCACAGCTGGTTCGGGGACCGCATTGACGAACTGATGCGGCCCCCGATCAGACTCAATTTTTTTGACCTGCACAATCGATATCTGGCTGATTCCAGGCCAGATGTCGGTTGGGCAGACCTGTCGTTGGTGCCCCTACATGGGCTGATAACCTGCCAAATCAGTCTAAGGGACCAATATTGGCAGCTATCGGCCCGTGTATGGCCACCTTAAGGAATGCTAGGTTCCCAGGATCTATACACCGTGAAGGGGTGGACATAAAAGACTTTCAACCATATATATTACGTAATGCAGCTGCATAAGTTTATTGTATTTTAAGTGCTACTTCTCTAATGTATTCTAAGGTCCTAAAACAAAAAGCAAGACGCTTGTCTGCTGACATCAGACAAATTGATTTGGATGTGAACCGAACGTTTCGAGACCACATTATGTTCAGAGAACGATATGGTGTAAAGTAAGTTGGACTAGGCACATTTGTTGCAGCCAATATTTCAGATATAACTTATTTGTGCTGTTGCCTGCACAACCTTTAAAAAGTTTGAGCTCTCCTTAAGCAGTGCTTCAGTTAAATGGAAGTGTATCCTTGTTTTGAGTTTTACATTTTCCCTTCCCTAGGATTTTTCATTTTGTAAAATATGGATTTTACTAATAATTGCCAGAAAGAAGTGTAGAGTTGCTTCTAGAAACATTGCACCCTCCGTACTTTATTGATTTGTGTTTTGTTTTTCCCTTTACAATGTAGTAGCTGAATGTTCTAAACCATGTAAAACAAGTTGGCACATAGTCAAAATGGAACCTGTTAAATGCTGAATGCATATGCTTCTCCCTCACCTCTTAGGCAGCAAGCTTTGTTTCATGTGTTGGCGGCATATTCACTGTATAACACGGTAAGTTATCACACAGTATGTACACAAAGTAGTCTTCCTATCATAGCAAAACAGCCTAAGCACTTACCTATTAATGCACTGTTAAGAGGGATTTGCCTTTTGTGGTTTATGAACCTGTAGAATGCCTACATAATCTGTTCATACAACTGCTCTGAGTTAAAATATAATTGTAAAAACTGGTCTCATCTGTAACTTTTTGCTTATTGGCTCTGCACTTCGTGTTGTCTATGGGTCTTAAAGGGGACCTGTCACCTTAAGAAATAATTCCAAATTGTTTTCTATTGTGTTTGTCAAGCAAAATAAACTTAACTTACACTATATAAATTATTTTAATCTTATTTTCTTCAGCCTTGGAATTCACAATTGCAGTGAGCAGGCTGGCACCATTTTGTGGACACTGTTATCAAAGCAGGCATTGCATCCTGCCAAAATCTTGTTTCTGTGCCAGTATCGAGGGACCTAATGCCCATGTCCATGCACTGGTTACAAAATTACATGGTGCTGAGGGAGGGGGAATGTAAGGACAGCAGCAACATCTAAAAAGTTCTGAATTGAAAGTGAAAGTAACTCTCTGCCCCACCTCTATGCCTAAGGCATAGAGGCGGGGCAGGCAATATATGATTGACAGCTGGGATTTTTAAATGCTTTTATAAAGGGTATGGTTGTGGTAATGAAAAAATGGTTTTGGGTTTCTTGTTTCATTTGAAAAGGGCTTTTATTATACAGCTTTTTATGTCTGGGTGACAGGTCCACTTTAAACAATATTCTGTGCTTTAAAAGAAACCTGTTTTAATGTGCATTCTAAAATAATTAGTGGCAGCAAATGCATTTAGGAAAGCACACTACATGACATTCAGTGTCAATTTGAGATATTAGATTTTTCTTCTTTACTTTGTCTTATAATAAGTACTCCCTGGGGTCGACCATGCACTTTGATGAATATCATTGTATTTAATTAAAGCTGAAACACAGAAGAAACAATGAGCATATACTGGCATACTCTGAATATGAACAGGTGGGAAGAGTGCAAGGTTGGGAGTGTCTTAATGGGCCTGCATAACAACTATATATAGATTCCTGTATGTGGAGTTGTAAGGTCTTCGAGGTCTCTTGTTTTGTGTTGACAATATTGGTGCTCAAATCTCTCATACAGTAACATCTGTGTGTAATTATCATGTTGGTCACAATCATCAGAGAATCCATTTTGCTTCGGGACTATTACGCCAACCACAGCTCTGCACTTCCAGATGGCATTTAAGTGTATGCGTGAAATCTCTTGGCAAAAGTGTTACATGGTTTCTAAGCCAGGATTATTAACCCATTGCACCTGACAATGTGTTTACAAGTCTGTCCAGCAGTGTGTCTGCCGTGCTTGAAATGTGTCCAATTACACATTTAATTTCACTGATTCTGTGTTCATTATAGAGAATCTTAAAAGGCTACATTTTGCTGGAGTAAAAATGGAAACTTGCAACATATTGCATATGTAACATATTTAATTTTTTATAATGTCTTTATATTAAAATGGCATTTGTTTTCACAGAAAGTGCTAAAGTAGCATATTTAACTATAATACTATCTGAGAGAGTAGTAACATCATCTTTCTCAGATTTAAGGGCACATTTATCAAAGTACGAGTTTTGTACCTTTAAAAAGCACAATACAAAAAAAATCATATTAAATACGATTTTTTTGTATCGTGCTTTTTAAAGTACAAACAATTCGTATAGTGAAGTACAAAAATATTGTGGTAATGGCCGAAAAGTACAAAATTTTCGTATCCGGCGATCGTAAATGGCAGGAAAACCTTTCTGACTGAACCTTCAGTGCATGATTTTGGAAGCCTCCCATAGGACTCAATGGCACTCTGCAGCTCTGCAGCTCCAACCTGGCCCAAGGAAAGCTTGAATGAATCTGAAACTTTTGTACTCAGCGTGACAAATACTATTTTGTCACACAAATTGTTGCACATTTTGTCGCAAAGTACAAAACAGTTGTGCAAATGTACGAAAATATCGCAGAAAATACACAACAGTTGTAAACTTTAGAAAAAATATTAATTTTTTTGTATTCGGCACTGTCACTTTGATGAATGTGCCCTTAGTGTTAATTGATTAATAGGTATTTTTTTCCCTTCTGGTGCAAAGACTTATAGATATGGCCTATCCAGAATCTACAGTGTAGCATATCTGTGTTATGTGAATCAGTACCTTTACATTGCAAAAATATATTCTATGGATTTTTAACATGCAAGGATACTAGAGTTCTAAATTAAGTGAAGCCATCTTTCTCTGTTGGTCAGTTCTAATGCATAGGGCTGCTGCACCAGTATCTTCAGTCAGCATATATTTATATTGTTATAATCCCATATTTCATAGATTGCCTTTCAGTTATCATTAGTCTGGCAGCTTCCTCCTTTTATTTGGATTAAGTACAAGGGCAACAAAGTGCCCTGTGCTGTAGACTTTCTTGTCTGAGGGAGGCTGCTACATAAGCCTGTTCATAGAGGAAATAACTGGGAAAAGGTGTCTTGGGCTTTAGTAGCATAACAGTGACTTGCTAATACTTAATTTTGCCATTGTCTAATACATGATGCATCTTGGTCTAGCATCCTGCTGTTAATTATTTTGTTCTTTTTCTTTGTCATTTCCATCTTGCCTTCAGGAAGTTGGATACTGTCAAGGGATGAGTCAGATTACAGCTTTACTGCTGATGTATATGAATGAAGAAGATGCCTTTTGGGCTCTGGTAAAACTGTTCTCAGGCCCTAAACATGCTATGCATGGTAAGAAATTATTGCTTGTGCATTGCCACTAACCTAAGCCCTCCTACATCACCACCTTATTTTCTGTTAAGTATCTATTTAGTATAAATATAGTTTAAAACTATATCCTATATTACTATGATCACTCAATACCTGGATCTTCATCACCAATAAAAATTTATGGGAGACGCGTGTTCTTTTTAGGTGTACTTTATGCAACAATTTTACAATAATTTTGTGAGGATCTTGGAGATCATTTAAAGTACACTAAAGGATAGATTAGTCAGTCAAAATAAATATTTTTTTTTTATTCTCAAACAGAGAAAATATTTGATCTGTGGAAGAAAATATTTTATTTTTTTTAAATCAGTTTCACTCTCATTTTGTCTCTGTCATTACGTTGCAAAAGACCTACCTAAATCAGTTCGCGCTAACAGGCACATCATGGAAAGCGTTATCACTCCTCATACTTGACAGTTTTCAAGAGTTGTTCAGAATTCCTTATTTGCTTCTCAGTGATTGTGGTAGCTATGTAAAGTGCCTTGAAAAACAGTCTTCCCAATCCTAATCCCAATCCCAATCCCAAACCTTTTAAAATTGACTTGAATTGATAATTTGACTTGAATGACATCTGCACACATGGAGTGAATTTTGAGTTAAAAAATGCTTGTGTGTTATTCAGAAAATTGCCCCTTGTATGCAGTGACAAGTAGAGGACTTTTATATTACTGCTTACACAAACACAACATTGGTATTGCATGTAATTAGGTGAATTATGTGTATATGTATGTATGTATGATATTACTTCTCACGGGGCATGTGGCAGCATATCCAAAAATATTGCCCATTATAAGAGGGCTAGCACAAGAAGTTAAAGGAACAGCAAAAAAAAAAAAAAAATTTTTAGTGTTTTGCGCTGCTTTATTATTAATTGATATACAGACATACTTTGCACTTGTCATGTTTTCTTGCATACTATCATTAGTCTATATTTAAACCATAATTCTCCTAAACCATTAGGCTTTTTATACTACATTTTGTGCAAAGCAGACCTGCTATTTAGCACCATGTTGTGAAATAGTCAACATTAAGAAAAAGTGATATTTTTCTTTGTTTACCATAATTTCCATGT
Source organism: Xenopus tropicalis (assembly GCF_000004195.4). Lineage (NCBI taxonomy): Eukaryota > Metazoa > Chordata > Amphibia > Anura > Pipidae > Xenopus > Xenopus tropicalis. Next base: position 82,516,473 of record NC_030679.2, read on the forward strand.
TTTTTTTCAGGTTTTTTTGTTCCAGGTTTCCCAAAGCTTTTGAGATTTCAAGAACATCATGACAGGATACTAAAGAAATTTATGCCTAAACTTAAGCAGCATTTCGTAAGTGAATATTATTTATTTTATCCGTTATTTGGATACCCATTAGATAGAAAGCTTTCAATTGCAGGAAGGCCATCTCACATAGACTCCATTTTAATCAAATAATTAATTTTAAAACATTGCGCTACCTTATCTAGTATAAATAAATTTAAAGCAACTGGACTTGTTTGGTAATCATTGAAGACGTTTCACTACTCATCCGAGCAGCTTCTTCAGTTCAACTGACTGGTATGGGAAGTCCTCAGCATATATATTCTTCCACTAATCCAATCACAATGGCACTATGTAACTCTTCAGAAAGGTGACATGTTGCATGAATGGATGTGTGAAGAGTTCTGAAACTGCCGGGTTACAGATGTTAGAACAGCATTGTATGTAGCAGACAGATGGTGTCGAAGTCCCACACCTCTGTTTAGGGATGGTTTCTCCACTTTGACATGAATGGCCTCTTTTTACACCTCTTTCAAACCAGCGGTCTTCTTTGTCCAGAATTTGGACGTTGCTATTTTCAAAGGAGTGTCCCTTGTCTTTTAGGTGTAGAAATACAGCAGAGTCCTGGCCTATAGTGTTCGCCCTCCTATGCTGAGCCATTCGCTTGGAGAGCAGTTGCTTTGTCTCACCAATGTAAAGGTCTGTGCACTCCTCGTTACACTGGACTGCGTATACAACATTGCTTTGTTTTTCCTTTGGTGTTGGATCCTTTGGGTGTACAAGTTTTTGTCTCAGTGTGTTGCTAGGTTTGAAAAACACAGGGATGTGGTGTTTGTTGAAAATTCTCCTGAGTTTCTCCGACACTCCTGCTACATATGGGATGACTATATTGCGCCTTCTCTCTGCCTCAGGACGGTTATTCCTTTTGGTGTTCCTGTTGGGCTTAGTTGCTCTTGTTTTGACAAAGGCCCAGTCTGGGTAGCCACAAGCTTTCAGTGCTCCTCTGAGATGTTTACATTCCTTGTCCTTGGACTCTGTATCGGTTGTCACACTTTCCGCCCTGTGGTGTAGAGTTCTAATGACACCCAGTTTGTGTTCCAGCGGATGGTGGGAATCGAACAACAGATATTGATCCGTGTGAGTGGGTTTCCTGAATACTTCTGTTTTCAAGATACCCCCCTCTTGAATGGATATCAAACAGTCCAAAAAAGCAAGTTTGTTCTCATGGACATCCTCCCTTGTGAACTTGATGTTGTTGTCCACTGAGTTAATGTGTTCTGAAAAGGCCGCCACTTCGATCTGATTTTAACCCACGTGTCATATACATACCTGAACCAGTGACTTGGTGTTGTTCCATTAAATGTGAGTAGGGCCTTTCTTTCCACTTCCTCCATATACAAGTTTACTACAACGGGAGAAACTGGTGAACCCATTGCACAGCCATGTTTTTGCCTGTAAAATTGGTCCTTGTATTTGAAGTATGTGGTGTTAAGGCACAAATCTAACAATAAACATACTTGGTTGGGACTGAGTTTCGTTCTGCTGCTGAGGGTGTTATCTTTCCGCAGTCGATTTCTTACTCTCAGTAGCCTCTGTGGTAGGTATACATGTGAACAGTGAAGTGACATCATATGATACCATAGTTTCTTCTGCCTCTAGTTTACTCCTTGAATCTTGGTGACAAACTCTTTGGCATTTTGGATATGATTTTACCTACCAATGGGGCTAAGATGTTGGCCAAGTATTTTGCAATGCTGTAAGTCACTGAATTGATGCTGCTGACAATAGGCCTGAGTGGTGCTCCATCTTTATGTATCTTGGGGAGTCCATATAAGCATGGTGTAGCTTCTCTGGGGTACAGGCGGTGGTATAAAGCTCGATCAATGGCTTCCTCCTTTTCAAGTTGTTGTAGGCAATCTATCACCTTTTTCTTGTAACTGCTGCTTGGGTCTCTCCTTAAAGGTTCATATGTATTGCTATCACTGAGTAGCGAGGTCATTTTGCAGTCATAGTCAGTTGTGTTTAGCACAACTGTGCATCGCCCTTTATCTGCTGGCAGGATGGTGATGTTCGGGTCCTTACTAAGAGATGTGAGAGCTCTCCTCTCTTGTGTAGTAAGGTTATAGGGGGTGCTCTGGCACTTGACAATGCAGCTGACACTTTTAGTCTGAGTTGTTCTGCTTCCTCTACCTTTATATGGTTGTTATTGATGGCAGATTCTGTGGCTGTGATGAGCTCAACCACTGGGATGTGTTGTGGTGTCACTGCATAGTTTAGCCCCTTGGCTAGCAGGTCCTTTTCTGGCTGGGTAAGTACCGTGTCTGATAGGTTCTTAACCCATGTATCTTTGGTGTTCTTGGATGTCTCATCTTTCTGCCTCCAGGGTTAGTTCTTCTGTCCTTTTCAAGCTGCTGCTACGTGACCGTAAGCTGGTGAACTTGCTTATTTGCCTGTCCTTACTCTTAATGTGTTGGGCCATCTGTGCATGTTCAATGAACTGAACTACCCTTTCCAGAGTTACATCAGGTAGCTGTTTTGTCAGACTCTGTTTCAGTTGTTCAATTTTCTGTTTAAGGGCCTCAATGGTGAAGTTGATCTGTCTAACCCGTTCATTTAGTAGATGTTTTTGGGCCTTCTGTAAGATATTGCTGGCTCTGTGACCTTTTACAGTTGAACCCAGGCGTAGGCTACAAGGAGTGAGTCCCTGATGTCTGCATCTGAGATTGAAGCGTAGATGGTTCCGATAGTCTGCGAGTTTTCTTGCTGTTCTTTCATTGCGCTACCTTTTTCTCTCTAATAATAAAACAGTACCTTTTACCTGATTTATTTAATGTTTAAATGATTTTTTTTTAGTAGAAAGAAAAGTGTACACACAAGTTTAGCTCTATTAAAAGTCGTGCCTTTGATCTCTTTCATAGTACTTTTAATTTGCATAATTTTCCAGCCTTTCATCAGTTTCAAACCCTCTTTTTTTTTTTTTTTTTTTTTTTTTTTTTTTTTTTAAAAAGCAGAGTATAAATTTCCCATAATTCCGCTCTCCTTCTACAAGACCAAGGCCCGTAGCATGCACAGTACACATTTTCAACAATTGGCACATGCACATAGATTACTTTTGTGTGCGTACTAACGACTTATATGTACTTGTTTTCCTGCTGAAGCGCTTACTGAATATGGCCGGCTTGTATTCTGCGCGAACCAATAGCAATGGTTTAAAATGGTTGCTATGGTAACACGCCGTGCAAAGGTTAAAGGAACAGTAACACTAAAAAATAAAAATGTTTTAAAATAATTAAAATATAATGTACTGTTGCCCTGCACTGGTAAAAGTTGCGCGTTTGCTTCAGAAAGACTACTATAGTTAATAGAAATAGCTGCTGTGTAGCCATGGGGGCAGCCATTTAAATTGAAAAAAGGAGAAAAGGCACAGGTTACTAAGCAGATAACAGATAAGTAGCAGATTCCCATTGTATTCTACACAGTTTATCTGGTATCTGCTTAGTAACCTGTGCCTTTTCTCCTTTTTTCAATTTAAATGGCTGCCCCCATGGCTACACAGCAGGGTATTTATATAAACTGCAGTAATGTTTATGAAGAAAACACACAACTTTTAACAGTGCAGGGCAATAGTATATAATATATTAATTATTTTTATACACTTTCATTTTTTGGTGTTACTGTTCCTTTAATATAAACACCCAATCAGCAAGAACTACCATGTTTTCCCGAAAATAAGACACTGTCTTATATTTTTTTAAGCTCCAAAATATGCACTAGGTCTTATTTTCAGGGGATGTCTTATTTTTTGATCCTCATGTGCCTTTTTTTTTATTGCCCCCTTTGATCCTCGTGTGCCTTTTTTTTATTGACCCCTGTTATTTCTGTGTCCTCTGTGTACCTTGGTCTCTCTCGCGCCGTCGCGCCGTCACCATGGAAGCCGTCTTAGCGATGCGACTTCCTGTTTCCCCTGTGCGCTGCCTGCGTGTCTCTCTGGCGCCGTCGCGACGTCACCACTCAATGCGTTATGACGGCGCAACGGCGCCAGAGAGACAGTTTGCAGTAGAAAGATGTATTTACCCATTTTTGTTTTGTACTTTCAGAAAATGTTTTTCTAGGGCATTGATCCCCAACCAGTGGCTCAGGGGCAACATGTTGCTCCCCAACCCCTTGGGTGTTGCTCTCAGTGCCCTCAAACCAGGTAGTTAATTTTGAATTCCTGACTTGGGGGCAAGTTTTGGTTGAATAAAAACAAGATTTACTACCAAATAAAGCCCCTGTAAGCTGATATTGTGCATAGAGGCTACCTAATAGCCAATCTTAGCCCTTATTTGGCACCTCCATGAACTTTTATGGTGCTTGTGTTGCTCCCCAAGTCTTTTTACATTTGACTGTGGCTCACGAGTAAGAAAGGTTGGGGACCCCTGTTCTAGGGTCTCCGTACTAGGGGGTCTTATGGCAGATAATACACATACCGGGTGCAAAAACTGCACGAGCCGGAGCGTCATTTGTGAAAATACATATGCACTATTTTTATTTGGGTGCCCCTGTACACCACATAGTTTGTTAAATCTATGCATATAGGGCATCAAACTGTAACTGGTGTTACTATTTGGGGTGATTTTCCTTTGTATGCAAGAAATTGTGTGAGCTAAATGCTGCAAATTGCAACATTTTTTGGCGATTTTCTGAAATGTCATAGAAACCACTAGCTTTAGGAAAGCTTTGCAGATTGGTACTTTGGTGTAGAAAGGACTCTTTACCCATGTTGGATTTTTCAGATTGTGTACTTTCCAAAAATATATGGTTTTCTGGGGTTACCCTACATTTCTGCAGTTTCTATCCCACATAAAACTGGCATGTGGTTATGAATTAGGTAAAGGTAAGCCATGAAATTAGTGTGCACAAGCTATATTTTGGGGTCTCTAAGTGCCATGTGCTTTGATAAACCTATGTACAGTGGGCATCAAACTGTTCAGTAGACCTCTGGTGTTCATACTTAGGGTTTTTTTTATCTTGGTACCTAATGACCTATAGAAAATAAGATGCTGCATATTGGAAGTTTTGGGGTGATTTTTGGAAATGTCATAAAAATCGGCAAACTTAGGAAACCTTTGCGGCTTGGTACTTTGGAGTAGAAATACATGGGTACCCATTTTAGATTTTGGGAAATGTGTACTTTGCAAAAATATATGACTTTCTGGGGTGAGTGTACTTTTTACTAGCTTTATCCTGCATAAAATGATGTTAATGTGTTGATTTTGCAGAAGCTGAAATGATAGATCATATGGGGGTATGTTTATATTGGGGCCCCTACATGCCACATACTTAGGTAAACCTATATATATTGGGCATCAAACTGTTCAGTGGACCCCTGCCATTCAAATTCAGGGTGTTTTATCTTGGTACCTAATGATATGTGGGAGATAAGATACTATAGACTGTATTATGTATATATTGGGTCCCCTACATGCCACATACTTAGGTAAACCTATACATATTGGGCATCAAACTGTTCAGTGGACCCTTGGTGTTCATATTTAGGGTGTTTTCTTTTGGTACCTAATGATATGTGGGAGATAAGATACTATAAACTAGAAGCTTTGAAGCGATTTTTAAGAAATTTCAAAAATTTTTAATAAAACCAATAACTTTAGGAAAGCATTGCGACTTGATAGTTTGGAGTAGACAGGCAGTTCTACCTAAAAATGTATAATTTTCTTGGATAACCCTTCTGTTAGTGGAATTTTTGGCCTTGAAATCTAAAGTATGCAGCTTTCTGAAGCAGTGCTTTGGAAATTTGGTAGTGTTTTTGACCTATACAAGTGAGAAATCTCCATAAAACTATATATATTTGGTATTGGCACGTTCAGGAGGCATGGAACTTTCCAAATCAGTTGTATTTTCATGCATAAAATAATTTTTGTTTCTGGTGTATGTGTTTTATATTATTTTTTCCATTTTTTTAGACATTTAGAAGCCTATATCTTGTTACAGAATTGGAATTACACAAAAACTCCACCATATTTTGAAAGCTTAGGTTGTCCTGAAAAAAACGATATATAGTTTTCCTGGGTAAACTAAAAGTCCCCCGAGGAAAGGCACCTAAAGTGTAACAGTGGCAATTTTCAAAAACTGTCTGGCAGTAGAAATTCCACTTTGTCCGAAATGGCTGGCAGTGAAAGGGTTAATAAACAACTGTTTTTACATTCAAATAAACATCTTTTTAGACAAACTTAATCACGTGTTTTACTGAAAGTGTATTTAGCCTAATTTCTCTCATAAAAATACAGTTGGTTTCATTTGGTAAGTATGACTTTGGGACGTGAGGATAGATGATGGAAGTTTCAGTTTGGCATTATGCTGTGGGGTGTTAGTGTTCAGTGCCCGCTGTGTAGTCTGGCAAGGAGTGCCCAAACTTTAACTTTCAAGTGTAGATTGTATGTTTCTCTCTTTTTATACCCTGCACTGCTTTGTAAAATTTACTAATTTTATATTTTTCCTAAATGTTTGTGTTCCATGATAAAACACCCACTAGATAACTAGTTTTTCCTTTTAACACCATGTGTGTTTCTGTTTGTCTTCTAGGAAACTCAGGAACTTTATACAAGTCTGTACACCATGAAATGGTTTTTCCAGTGCTTCCTAGATCGGGTAAGAATTTCATTAATTTAATGCACCAGCTGAGTGTTATTCAAAATTGAAATTGAACAGTCCTCCATTTTATCTTAAACTACTTTTTAAATTTAAACTTAAACTAAAGTGTTTTATCTTTTTGAATAAGTGCAAAACATATAATGCTGCATGCGTGTAGATTTTCAAATGAGATATTTTATAGTCTTAGGTCATGTTAAGAAACAGACGAAACCCATTAAAGGAGACATATTGGATAAATGGGAAAAACCCTAATTTTGTAGGCAATTATGAATAATATATGGTGCTGGTTTCACTTTGTGCTAAAAATTAATCCTCTCTGTAAAAATGGCCCCTTTATTGGAGCTCCCCATAGATCCTATCACTTCTCCGTCCAGTGTGAAATGAAGAGTGGGCGTGTCCTAACGGTCCCTGCCAGAAGCACAGTAGGAGGGGGATAGCCAATCACAGCCCTGCACTATGTTGGAAGGAACCCCGCACTACAACCCACTTATAGGGTGCTCAATGTGTAATCAAAATTTGCAGAACAGAAGAAGAAAAGACACATATAAACCTGGCACACCTATAGGATAAATAAAAAATCAGTCTTCATTGATTATTTAATTAAAATCAAGTTTAAAAATGAAAGAAAAAGCAAGATGGAAAGTTTAAAAGTCGATACCCTATGCCTATGGGTAAATTGTATTGACAAGTCTGTCAATACAATTTACCCATTGTATTGACGCTAATTCCACAATCATTGATACAATTAGTGCTGATATAGGCAACTCGGGGTAGCTCCGAGATATGATGTCAATAGTACTGAAATGATTGATTTATCCGGCAGCGCTTGGGGGCAGTGCTATGCACTAACAGCGATAACAGCATTTTTTTAACGGTACAAGTGGAACATTTATATTTAAAGTTGGCTAAACCGATTTTATGACTGGTAGTCAAGCCAACTATGAGGTACCAACCTCAACTATTGCGCATGTAAAATACCACTGCGTTCCCTTTGCTTTGTTGAAAGAGGGTTAATTTAAAGGGATTTGTTGGGGTGTGTTGTGATCTCAAGTGCTACGATTGTCTATATGTATACAAATAGAATACTAAACTGAATCTAACCCTTTCCAATATTGCAGTATTGAGTGAATTAAGTATTCTATTCGTTTGAAGTAGCCGATACCGTTATCCTTGCTTTTTAGAGCCCATTCCGTATTTTATAAGACTTAGCAGTTCGTAATAAGTATAATAAATACTAGATTAGAGCCGTGGGATTCGTCTAACCGCCTATTCGGTATCTAGTTAATCACTCTGCAACTGTTTATAGTTGCTCAAGGAATTGTCTTGGCACTCGCCGTATCACTATATATTGCGCTCATATGAAAACCTATCCAACTAGCTGATAGACCAGCTTTCACTACTAACGATTATTCATTACTTCAGATCCGATGGATAATAAACTTTGACACAATGTTTTCAGAATAAATGTTTTATTGTACGGCAGAAGTAAGGTGCAATAATATCACTCATTGTTATATATACACTCTTAAGGAGCAACGAATAAACAGACGTCAAACTTGTAAAAGAAACAAACGGGTTACTATACTTACCGTATCTTTAGACCTCTTAGAATTTGATACATTTGTTGCAATAAGGTACAAGCCTCACGCATCATTATAAGGGAACCTGTTGCTCCCAGTATATTTGGTTACTTACCTGATATTTTGAGTCAGGAGCATATGTATTGTTACAAATGTGATTAGTCTTAAACTTTCCTTCTTGCTTTTTCTTTCATTTTTAAACTTGATTTTAATTAAATAATCAATAAAGACTGATTTTTTATTTATCCTATAGGTGTGCCAGGTTTATATGTGTCTTTTCTTCTTCTGTTCTGCAAATCACAGCCCTGCAGTCACACAAGCAAAGACATGCTTCAGTTCCCTATCAGGTCAGCCTAGCTGCTGATTGGTTCCTATCTTATAGTGCAGTGTACGGAGGGCCGCCGGCTCCCCAGCTCATCCAGAGAATTCAGCCAGCAGGAAGTGGAACAGATGGGCGAGACAAGTGGGGTTTTTGTGGAATTTCTCAATAAATCAGTCAGAAACACAACTTTTTAAAGCACATTCCTTCTATATCTAGAGGAGTATAATTCACTGTTACATTCATAATTTTTATAGGATATATCTCCTTTAATCAAATCTAATTGCACAAAAGGCATATGAAGACATATTAAGTACAGTACTTTAACATTACTGTAAAACATTTACCCAGAAAAACCTTTTACTAAAAAAAGAAATAGAAACCTGACTAAAAAAATTCTACAATATAACTATTAGCATTAAAAGGATCTGTTGCTATACGCATTTGAAATCTCTTGCCAAATACCTTTTCTTCCTATAAGTCACAATGATGTAATTATGTGTTTTTGCTGGATCTACTATTTTTGATCTGCATGGTGTCTGCTTTACAGTTTACTGGCCAATGGTTTCACTTCAGAAAGTTACATTCTGGCAATGCAATTACCTGTAATTATGTTTGCGTGGTTCAGTACTGCACATATGTAGAATTTGCAAGGTGGCTTTATACTTTCTACTTTCTTTTCTGGAATGTATTTGACATAAAAGGGATACAGCCTTTAGTGCTTTGATTGATGCCCGGTGGCAGTCTTTATGTGCTCCCCCATTGGCATCACTGAAGTAAAATGCCAGAAGTCAGCGTATGACAAGCTGTGTTTTGCCTTTATCAAGTCAACATGAAGTCTGGAAAGTAGGGCAAGGTTCTTCACCTGGCACAGGAACTTTCATGCATCACATATTCCATCAAGATGTATAAATTTAGACTTTATATAACTGCTAGAACTTTCTGTTCTTTTCTTATTTCTGCAAAAACAAAATTGTTTTGAATTTTAAAAGCCCAATATTTGTATCAGGTAACAATCTGTTTGCTTTATAGACTCCTTTCACTCTAAATTTGAGGATATGGGACATTTACATACTTGAAGGAGAGAGGATTCTTACCGCCATGTCTTATGCTATATTAAAACTTCACAAAAGTAAGCCATCTAACACTGTTTCACAAAAATAAAATAAAAATAAAACTGGCAAAACCACGAACAACATGTTTTATTATTTCTGTAAAATTTTACAATAAATCTAAGTTGTTTTGTTATAAGTGAAGAATCCAGTTAAACTGCTCCATTTACTAAATTCTCTGGAAGGAATACTGTTAAGTGCTATATATTTTACCTGTTGTAACTTTAGGCCTATTTTTACATTGTTAAATATATTGTATTGCATGTTCGTGCACATTGTTATAACACAGACAATATAAAGTTAAGAATTAGAAACAATATCCGGCAGGCTCTGATATTTCCATATTTTTGTTCTGGACTTCTTTCAGTTATTTCCTGCTTCGAGCCTATTTTCCTGACTGATCTTGACATAACTGGGACAATGACACATATCTCTAGAGAATGTGTTTGCAGGATGTGGCTCAGAGCATTATTCTTGCTGTTCTTAGCTTAGCTTTGAATTAATTTATCAGTGATCACGGCACTCTTACAGCTGTGGCAGTATAACAAGAAAAATGTATATCTTAACCAGTGTTTCCCTAGAGACAGACTACCAAGGACTACACTCTAGGAGAGTAAAAGAATACCTGCAGTGTGAATGTGGTCTTTTAATCTCTAGTATTATTGTGGATAGCCTGTTCATAGTTATTGTTTCCATCAAAAACTGAGGCATTGTTAGTGTCACACTGTATTCATTCCCCCCCACCTTTGCTTCAGTTTTTAACTCTTATTATAGCACAATGGTCTATCAAATCATGCATATTATGTCCTACATTTAAATGTAGGTGTGCTTGGTTTGATATATTTTAAGAGGTGTGATCTGAAGACTTATTCCATACTCTTACACCTTAAATGTGCTTGCTCTCATAAAGTACTCACCTTACCTTTTATTCATCTTTATTATGCTTAGCATATGTATAATTGCTTAAGCCTAAAGAAATTCATTTAAATTATTAACTTGAACATTTCTCTGCTAAAATGGTGTTAGAAATTAACATTTGCAATAGTTGCAGTGAGAGCGAATTGTGTGATATCTCCCAGGAACAAATGACAGTGGCATCACTACAGGAGTATGCGTACATTTTTAGGGTTGTAAAAAGAAAGATTACATGAAACATAATTGAAGCTTAGTGTGATATATTTATTCATTCCACCCTGAGGGATTTCAATATTTTATCATCATAGAAAAGGTGACTATATCTTATGGCCATTGGTTAATTACTGATAAGGCAAGAGAGAATCATTGGTTATGACACACATGTTAGAAATGCTAGCAGCACTATTCTACATTAATATGAAATGCTGCAGCTATGTTGTGCTTATTGTATTATAAAGTCTAAAATGCAGAAGATAGAAAAATGTTTCTGTACAAATAAATTAATACTCCTTATGTTAAATAGCTTCTATTAACTTCCAAAGCAAGTAATAAGGTATGGGTTTTCTTGTTGGGGAACCCAATATCCCAAAAAATCTGAATACTGGGAAAGACGCCTCTCACAGAAAGATGTAATAAAAAAACAGTACCTTGTACTTGATAGTATTTAAGCTGCATAAATCATATTGGGTTAAGTGTTGTGTAGCCATTGGGCAGTCATTGTAAAAAAAAGGAAAAAAGGCACGGCTAGAATACAATGGGTTTAGACTAGTACCACATTGGGTTGTTTCTCGGCCTGCATATAAGCGCAAACACTCCCCTGTATCTGCACTGTGATGGCCTGGCTGGAGAGACAGTTTTTTTTTCTCTGTGTGCCTGCACCCTGCCCAATGCAGTGCTTCTGGGTACAGACACAGGAGAAAGTGGATGCCAGCAGATCAGCTGATTCTTGGCCTGCCATTACATTACATGACATTAGCCCGAGATTCCTGTGTAAGAACTAAACACGTTGTATTCTGCAGAGCTTATCTTAGTTCTTTTAGCTCTGTTTCACCTTGAAGGGCTACCCCTGTGGCTACACCATAGCATAGTGAGTAGTGTTTCTAAAGCAAACCCACCAGTTTTACAAATGAGTGGCTACAGTTTATTATATTTTAATTAGTCTGAAACACTTTGGTGATACTGTCACTTTAAAGGACAGGACCTAAAGGAAAGCTTATGCTCTTTTCAAAGAGATTCATTAACTATTGTGGAACTGGCTCCATTTCACTGGAAATGCAACCTTATCAGCACAGAGGGGCTCTGTATTGGTCTTGACAATAATTGTATGATTATTGAACAAAATCCTACTGATATCATAACATTTTAATTACCAAAAGTGACACCCGACAAGTGGCGTTATAAAGACCATGTTAAGTGTGATTGCATATACAAACAGATAATCAGTCTCTCCTTTTCGTATTTATTGTGGAAAGGACACTCCCATCATTTTTAATAATGGTTTGTATGGTTTGGTGTATATGTAATATAGTGGAAGGTATTTGCCAAGCCTGTTTCATTAATTAATTGACATTTAAATAAAGACCTTAGTATTAGTGTGCTTACCTTTTTTCTTTTTGAACCTTAACACCTAAAGGAAAGGTTAATTCACTGGGGTGGGGGAACAGTGAGTTAAGTTGTTACGTTTGTTTCCAGCACCGAAAGCAGCAACGTAATGCCATCTTACCAGCAGTTCCCAGGCATCTCATGCTAGGCTAAGGTCAGGGGCAAACCGAGTGGATCATCTGCTTTCCTTTGCCTGCATTTTGTCAGTGCACTTCTACCTGTAGAATACTTTTGTGTTTCTGTGGCAATCTCCACTCCATGTAGCTCCACACAGGCCCATGCATACCACAGCTCCTACTTCCTGCTATTTTAGTCATTTGTGCTTTTTTCATGAATGATCAGAACTATAAGAAGTGTGGCCCCTTGTGCACTCTCCATCTGATTGCTCTGTGGGCTGTTGGTTTAGAGATTATACCTGATCATCCCATGTGTGGTCCCCTTTAGTCTTGTGTATGACCAGTGTATATATACATTTTCCAGCTTTTTACCATTTAACTACAGTTTTATTAAATTTTGTCTCTTACATTGAAAAAAATTACCCAGCACAATTTACACTGCTATGAAAAAGGTGGTGACAGTCTCCCTTTAAATTATTCTCTGTAAAATAATCTAAAAGTTCTTTAATCTTTTGAGGATTGGACCTTTTTTATTCTCTCTGATCCACACTCTACGATTTAAAATCAGTATGCAAAAATTACTATACTGACAGTATAATCCAGATACTTTATACATGGTTACAGGAACTCACAGTAAATTACATGTAATTATCTCACAAATTATCTTGTGTTTGAAATATGCAGTTTCTTTTCTAAATTATACATTCTCTCAGCTTATCTAGCCTTTTTTCTTTAACTTCATGTATTTTAACAAAGCTACCTGTCCTCCAATTGAAGCATGAAAAAGTAAACATGGCTTTTTCGGCTGTGCGGTATTTAAAGTATATCGCCTTTATTTGATCAATAAAACAGAAAATACCTTGAGTGTTGGCTAAGAAGGATAATATTCCTTTCTAGTGTATTTGAGCACCAAGACTTACGTGCAATCACTGCATAAATGTGCACTCTTTTCTGGCTGGCCTTTCAAGTAATTGCTGTTTTATTGATCAAATGAAAAGACAGATGTTTTAAATATCAAATTGTTAAGTTGTTCTGTCTGGTTTTATTCCGCAAGACTGCTCACCTAATTTTTTCTCATTTATTTGGATGGATTTTATTTGAAAGGCTGTTTATGAGTTGTTCTTGGAACTGTTAATTTAACATTGCTAAACACACACAACGTTAAAGAACCAAGGTTGTAGGGCCTTTCATGATTTCACCAATATATTACTTGGCTCTCTGACTTCAACAGGCCTTACATTGTTCTGTGACCCTGATGGAATGGTGCCGTACATCACATAATTTCCTTTAGCAAAAAGCAGCTTTCTGACTTGTACCAACAACATGAGACTTTAGGGTTTTTTTGTATTCTTTTTAGGAAACAAATGAAACTGTCATTCATTCCATTCTGCCAGAAATAGCCAAAGTGCAACCAGTCTCAAATATGAGTAAACCCATTGTTGTTTTGTTAGACTTTGGGTCAGTTTAAAACTCTTATAGGGAAAACTGCTACCCTGACAGTATCATCCAGAAGGTAATTTAGTTATGATAATTCTAGAAAAAACAGCACAATAAGGGCAAAGATTTTGATAATCGAAGTAATTCAGTAAGATGTAAGATCAGTTCTCAGGATTTTTAAAATGGCCACATGCAGGCTTGGGTACATAAACTGATATGTCAACTAGGTTTTATCAGCTCGGATGCATTGACACTGGATTCTGATATTCTAAAATAACTGGCTGGATCTACACGTACAGCAGTTTTCAACCAGTTTCTTTGAAAGCAAGTCGGCTGTCTATGCCCAGATTTAATGGGGCAGTATGACCAATTGGCAGTACTGCATGACTGTCTGAGCATAAAAGTGGTCAGTTGTAAGAAAATTTCCTGCACTGCTTGCTGGTGAATGTATAGTAAATTGACAGATAAGAATGAGCTAGAGATGTTAACCAAATAATCCAGTAACATATGGATTTCACTGTGGGATGAAGTTATATCTGGTCAATAAAAAAAATGCTTGGGGATTTTCTGAAAACATTGTCTGTTTCTACATCCTAAAATTAATTACTCTACTTTTTTTAGGGACCCTAATTAAACAGTCACTGGAAGATCTCATTGAATTCCTACAAGAGGAACTTGCCAGAGATTTTCATTATGATGATGATTATGTAATTGATCAGCTCAGCTTGTCCATGACTGAACTTAGACGTGCAAAGCTTGACTTTCCTCCTCCTGGTAAGAAATACTGCATGGTGTATTTACTCTATAAAGTTTTTATTTTCAATTATGTGCACATCTTTGTACAATAAGTCGTTTCTTTGCAAATACATGCTTCTTAAGGTAAATTTGCCCTGTCAGAGGGGCAGCTTGGATATTAGAGGATGGAGATATGGTGGAGTTTGGGAAAGGATATTCCTCTTAAGGAGAAAAGTTCCCTCTCACCAACCCCCACCAGGATAATTGAAGTGGAACCTGCTTAGAGAACGCAATACCTCTCTCCTTAAGAGGAATATCCAATTTTAGTCTTAATTTTGCCTCTTTCTATAGAAAGTGGTAGAGGAGGGAGGGGTCCCCACGTTGTACGTTGTTGCACTAAAAGGCTTTATCTGCCAACAACGTGCGCCGTACATTGTTTGGCAGATAAAGGTACTCTCTGCAGAAGCGGCACGTGCCGCTTCTGCAGAGTGTTTAGCGATGACAGCCTCCTGGGCAACGAGCCAGGGGGGGCTGTCATGTCGGCCCTGCGATGCGATCTTCACTTCCTGCTTCCTGTCCCCCCCCCCCCCAAGCACCGGCCTGGATGAAGACTGAAGCTGGAGGACCAGGACGGCAATCCATGCTTCAGGATAGGTTTTTTTTGTTTTTTTTTGCACTTACACACACTTAAATATATTTACACACACAGCAGAAAATGTTGCAGTTTTTTTTTTTCATTTTGCACACTTATATACACTAATATACACACTGTCACACAACTTTTACACATGTACACACATTTTTTGTGTACATGTATACACAAACACTTTTTAAAAATGTTATTTTTTTTAACCACTCTGTATAGTTAGGGGGGTTACGGCACATAATACGCTCTCAGGGAGCTCTGTGCAAAAGCTGAGTTGGCAGGCGAGAAATCCATATGCGCTATTTTCATTTTGGGGTCAGTACATACCACAGACTTTGGTATTATCTATGCATATTGGGTATCAAACTGTTCAGTAGACCTTAGGTGTTCCTATTTGGGGTGATTTGCCTTTGTACGCAAGAAATTGTGTGAGATAAATGCAGCAAATTGCAAAGTTTGTAGGCGATTTTCTGAAATGTCATAAAACCTCTAACTTTAGGAAAGCTTTGCAGATTGGTACTTTGGTGTAGAAAGGATTCTTTACCGATGTTGGATTTGTCAGAATGTGTACTTTCCAAAACTATATGGTTTTCTGGGTTTTTCTGTACAGTTAGGGGGTGTTACGGCACATAATATGCTGTCAGGGGGCTCTGTATGCAAAAGCTGTGTTGGCAGGCAAGAAATCCTTATGCGTTATTTTCATTTTGGGGTCAGTACATACTACAGACTTTGGTATATCTATGCATATTGGGCATCAAACTGTTCAGTAGACCTTAGGTGTTCCTATTTGGGGTGATTTTCCTCTGTATGCAAGAAATTGTGTGAGATAAATGCGGCAAATTGCATTTTTAGGCAATTTTCTGAAATGTCATAAAAATCGGCAAACAGCAAAGCTTTACAGCTTGGTACTTTGGAGTAAAAAGAAATGTGTACCCATTATAGATTCAGGGGAATGTGTACTTCCCAAAAATATATGGCTTTCTGGGGTGAGTGTACTTTTTTTGGACCAATATCCCACATGAATGATGTAAATGTGTTGATTTTGCAGGAGCTGAAATGACAGATCATATGGGGGTATGTTCCCATTGGGGCCCATACATGCCACATATTTGGGTAAACCTATACATATTGGGTATCAAACTGTTCAGTGGACCCCTGGCGTTCAAATTTAGGGTGTTTTATCTTGGTACCTAATACTCTGTGGGAGATAAGATGCTGCAAAGTGGAAGCTTTAAGGGGATTTATGGAAACGTCATCAATGGGTATCCATTTTAGATTTGGGGGAATGTGTACTTTCCAAAAATATGACTTTCTGGGGTGAACGTACTTTTTACTAGCTTTATCCCACATATAATGATGTAAATGTGTTGATTTTGCTGGAGCTGAAATGACAGATCATATGGGGTTATGTTCACTTTGGGGCCCCTACATGCCACATACTTGGGTAAACCTATACATATTGGGCATTAAACTGTTCAGTTGACCCCTGGCGTTCATATTTAGGGTGTTTTATCTTGGTTCCTAATGCTATGTGGGAGATAAGATGCTGCAAAGTGGAAGCTTTGAGGGGATTTTTGGAAATGTCATCAAAATGGCTACATTTAGAAAAGCTTTGTGGCTTGGTACTTTGGAGTAGAAAGACATGGGTACCCATTTTAGATTCGGGAGAATGTGTACTTTCCAAAAATATATGGATTTCTGGGGTGGGCATACTTTATACTAGCTTTATTCCACAGATAATGATGTAAATGTGTTGATTTTGCAGGAGCTGAAATGACAGAAATGACAGATCATATGGGGGTATGTTCACATTGGGGCCCCTACATGCCACATACTTAGCTAAACCTATACATATTTGGCATCAAACTGTTCAGTGAACAGTTTGGCGTTCATATTTAGGGTGTTTTATTTGGTTACTTTATGACCTGTAGGAGATAAGATACTATAGACTGGAAGCTTTGAAGTGATTTTTTTAAAAATATCACAAATTTTGATAAAAACCAATAACTTTTGGAAAGCATTGCGACTTAATAGTTTGGAGTAGACAGACAGTTGTGCCTATTCTTGATTCCCCAAAATCATTTTTTTCCAGAAATGTGTAATTTTCTGGGATAAACCTTCTGTTGAAATCTAAAGTATGCAGCTTTCTGAAGCAGTGCTTTGGAAATTTGGTAGTGTACTGCTTTTGACCTAATACAGTGAGAAATCTTCATAAAACTATATATTTGATATTGGCACGTTCAGGAGACATGGGACTTCCAAATCAGTTGTGTTTTTGTGCATAAATTAAATTTTGTTTCTGGTGTATGTGTTTATATTATGGAAAATGTGATTTTTTTAAAAAATTTTTTAGACATTTAGAAGCCTATATCTGGTTACAGAATTGGAATTACACCAAAATTCTACCATATTTTTAACGCTTAGGTTGTCCTGAAAAAAAACCAATATATTGTTTTCCTTGGTAAACTAAAAGTCCCCCCGAGGAAAGGCCCCTAAAGTGAAACCGTGCAAAATGTTCAAAATCTGTCTGGCAGTAGAAGTTCCACTTTGACCAAAAGGGCTGGCAGTGAAAGGGTTAATAGAGCTTCTCCAGCAGAATCCTGCATTGAAATCTGTGTTTCAAAACGCAAACAGATTTTTTTATATTTAATTTTAAATTTCAAATGGGGTGCTACAGCCGTGTGACTTGTGCTCTGATAAACTTCAGTCACACTTTACTGCTGAGCTGCAAGTTGGAGTGAAATCACACCCTCCCTTTACCCCCAGCAGCCAATCAGCAGAACAATGGGAAGTTAGCAAGATAGCAACTCCCAGTAGATTTCAGAATAGCGCTCACTAGTAAAAATCCACAAAGCACTGAGATGGCTGCATTTGTTGGTTTAAAGGACAAGGAAAGGTTAATATAAATTAAAAGTAAGTCTAAAGGCATTCTTTTTAAGTACTTACTGCATATCTAAATTCCCAGAACACAGCTTGCTTCTCTGAGGGAAAAGGAAGGAAGAATAACTTTTTTAAAGAAAACAGATAGAAAATGTGAAGTAAGTGTGAGTAAATATTTGATTAGGTGAGCCAAAAGTGTAGCGTTTTTACTAAACAATAGGAGGATTATTGGGCAGTATGCTTTTTAAATTTTGACTTGCATTCTCCTTTAAGAATAACATTTTAAATGGAATTACAGTGAATTATTTATATAGGTCACCCACCCAAGGTGCAATTAATATAAAGCTAATAAAAGTAATTACCTTCATTCTTAAAAATTTTACTTTTTCGATGGAAGTAAATGTTCCACGCTAGTAAATAGTGGATGAAACCGTTTAATTTACAGTTTTGTGTTTATTGTGGCAGTAGCAGTGGTGCCTGTGGAATAAAAGGGGTTTTTTACCTATGTCTGCTACGGTCATATTTAACTATCCATCTAAAATATGGTTGCCGATGCCTGCTTACTTTCTGGCTCTCTCGTGCCCCGACAATGTTCCAAACTTGGTCGCCTGCATGCTCTACTTTGGTTCGCTTCAATTTCATCATCTTCACCCAACAGTTGAATTACATGCTATTCATAATCAGCCTATAAATTGTGAAGTTATATGATGAATAACCCAAACTGTATTTAAGAGATCTGTAAACGCAACATGACTTGCCATTTCATAAGAATACTTTAACCTTTATTAAATATTGAGCCGCTTGTGTTTCATTAATAGATGGGAGTTTCAGAAGGGCAACTTAAAGACAAAAACAGAGTGGCTTTGAAATGCCCTAAATACTTTCTGTTTACAGCATGTACTCTGGCATAGATTTTAGAAGTTATTATAATTTCTGTTGCATTTGGTGGTATTGTTGCTGTAGTGATATATTCCAGCTACACTTCTGTATACAAGCATAAGAGGCTTTAATTTTGCTTGCAATTTTAAGCACATTATATTTATTATAATGACTGCTAAATGCTGCCGCAGGATGCCTCTTTTTTTTTTTTTACTACAGAAAGCAGCCACTTTCTTGTGACATTTAACTAAAATAAAGCTATTCATGCCCTTTCTTTAGACTTTCTTCCATGCTGTGATGGTTAAAGGAACATATTTTTAAAACATAGGACATTTTTTAAATAGATTCCAGTCATTGCATCTGTATTTTCTGTCATTTAGAGCAAAAGGATTCTGTATTTGGTTTGTTAAAGCAAACATATTCATAACCATTAAAAATCTGAACAAATAATATGTCCATCTTTAGAAAGCATTTTTTGTTAGCATGTCTTGCATGGATTAAATGATTTCATAAAAGCATTAATAATGTTAAATTGTTTTTAATGCAGATACTTTTCCTATGAAATTTATTCATTTGCACTTGTATATCACATCATATTTATAGGTTTTCTGCTGTGCCATGCTCATGTATGAACAGCGGTAAGCTTAATAAACAATGAGCTCAAACTGAATTCCTCCTAACGGAGCATACCTTTGGAGAACACAAACTAGATAACCATTCCTGTGACTGCCACTGGGTGGCGAGAGAGATCCACAATGCAGATAGTTCTAAAAATAGTTCCTTTCTCTGTTCTCTTCTCTGTCTGAATTTTTCCAAGTAATTTGTTCCAGAAAGGAAAAAAGTCATATATTTGTTAAGAATCCTCATACTGTCACACATTTGTGTAGACATATGCAGTGACTTGTACACGTATATGTAATTTGAGGTGGAATTAAGCCACAGCCAGTGTAGGCATATGAATTCAAGTTTTTAAAAATGTTAAATATGATATTTCAGTTAAGAAATACACCATGCAAAATAATTATAGTAGGGATTTTCAGCCTGTCCAGCTCTCCAGCTAAACGTGCTCCTTGAACTACAATTCCGCAACCATTCATGTGTAGAATATCATATTGTCATTAAATGTCTCTTAATCCTTCATTGCATGAGATTTCTTGCATGCATTTATGGAAACAATATAAACAGTAGTTCACATCCCATGAAAAAAAATTTACACTGTTGAAAGTAGTTTTTTTTTTTTTTTCATTTTTTGTAGGAGAAGATTCATACTTTTCATTAAACAAGCATTATCTAGTATATTCCAGTGTTATTAGGTGACAAATCCTGCGAAACCAGGGCAATCACAAATAATTTTATAGGTGGTTCTTGATTGCTTTGCAACTTCAGATTTAGATCTGGAATTACTGCTTCTGAGAACAAGATAAATCTCCCTTCTTTCAGTAAATTGCTCCTTTTCCTATTATGTTATCCTTGCTGTGTTAGTTTTTATGCTAAATTGTCTATTTTGACTACTTCGTGTCTACAATTTAATTGGATATATATTTTTATAAGATCATTTTTTTTATATTCGAATATGGTACTATTGTAGATTTGAATGGAATTTTACAGTGAAATGGGTGAGAGAGAGCGAGCCCTCCCTCCCCTACTCCAGTGATGGCATGGTTAATTACAACAACAATTTAACTATGTATGTGCATAATGACAACCAGTCCTTAAAAATTCTTATATATAGAAAAGTGTTATACATTTAAAATTATACATTTAATCCACATATGTGCATAATTCAAATTATTGTGTGAGATATTAACATAGTGTATAGCTGAAACACTCATCTCTGAGACGTATAGAGGAATAGTTCAGCATATCATACTCAGTACCTCCCTGAGACTCATTGTAGTATGCTGGAATAATATCCCACTCTCAGTGTATCCAGTGTTATCCAGATAGCAACCTTAAAAAAAGAAATGTGAAATGTGATGTATCAATATATACAGTGGATATAAAAAGTCTACACACCCCTGATAAAATGTCAGGTTTCTGTACAAAAATGAGACAAAGATAAATCATTTCAGAACTTTTTCCACCTTTAATGTGACCTATAAACTGTACCGCTCAATTGAAAAACAAACTAAATTTTTTTAGGTGGAGGGAAGAAAACCAAAAAAAGGAGTCAGCATACACCTGCCATCATTTAAAGTGCCTCTGATTAACCCCAAATAAAGTTCAGCTACTCTAGTTGGTCTTTCCTTACATTTTTTTAGTTGCATCCCACAACAAAAGCCATGGTTCACAGATAGCTTCCAAAGCATCAGAGGCATCTCATTGTTAAAAGATATCAGTCAGGAGAAGGGTACAAAAGAATTTCCAAGGCATTAGATATACCATGGAACACAGTGAAGTTATCATCAAGTGGAGAAAATATGGCACAACAGTGACATTACCAAGAACTGGACGTCCCTTCAAAACTGCTGAAAAGAGGAGAAGAAAACTAGTCAGGGAGGCTACCAAGAGGCCTACAGCAACATTAAAGGAGCTGCAGGAATATCTGGCAAGTACTGGCTGTGTGGTACATGTGACAACAATCTCCCGTATTCTTCATATGTCTGGGCTGTGGGGTAGAGTGGTAAGACGAAAGCCTTTTCTTACAAAGAAAAACATCCAAGCCAGGCTACATTTTGCAAAAACACATCTGAAGTCTCCCAATAGCATGTGGGAAAAGGTGTTATGGTCTGATGAAACCAAGGTTGAACTTTTTGGCCATAATTCCAAAAAATGTTTGGCGCAAAAACAATACTGCACATCACCAAAAGAACACCATACCCACAGTGAAGCATGGTGATGGCAGCATCTAGCTTTGGGGCTGTTTTTCTTCAGCTGGAACTGGGGCCTTAGTTAAGATAGAGGGAATTATGAACAGTTCCAAATACCAGTCAATATTGGCACAAAACCTTCAGGCTTCTGCTAGAAAGCTGAACATGAGCAGGAACTTCATCTTTCAGCATGACAATGACCCAAAGCATACATCCAAATCAACAAAGGAATGGCTTCACTGGAAGAAGATTAAAGTTTTGGAATGACCCAGCCAGAGCCCAGACCTGAATCCGATTGAAAATCTGTGGGGTGATCTGAAGAGGGCTGTGCACAGGAGATGCCCTCGCAATCTGACAGATTTGGAGAGTTTCTGCAAAGAAGAGTGGGCAAATCTTGCAAAATCAAAATGTGCCATGCTGATAGACTCATACCCAAAAAGTGCTGTAATAAAATCAAAAGGTGCTACAACAAAGTTAGTTTAAGGGTGTGCACACTTATGCAACCACATTATTTTAGTTTTTTTTGTTCCCTCCACCTAAAAGATTTCAGTTTGTTTTTCAATTGAGTGGTACAGTTTATAGGTCACATTAAAGGTGGAAAAAGTTCTGAAATTATTTATCTTTGTCTCATTTTTGTACAGCACAGGAACCTGACATTTTATCAGGGGTGTGTAGACTTTTTATATCCACTGTATATCTTTTTCTTTTTTTAAGGTTACTAACTAGAAAAATTATATGAGCCATTATATTATAAACACTGCTGGGAAAATGATAGTTATGATATTGAACAGGGGAATTGTATAATGGAGCAGTGTAAATAATTAATACTCAACATATAAAGAAACAATTGACAGATTTGATTTAGGATTCAAATATTCATGTATTATCTACCTCCACTTTTGCCCTCCTTCCATCTAATTTTCTGACTCAGCTCATAATTGCTTAGCACAGCATGCTCTTCCTTTCTCACTTGCGCTCTCTCTCACAGCTGAAGCCCCACTTTACTTCCGTGTCAGGTCTTCATCTTCCTGCCCCTCCATATTTGCTCTCTGGCTCCCCCCTTGCTGCCTCTCCAGCCTCCCCATCCCCTTTCACACAGTCCCTCTCCGGTTTCCTTCCACCCACCCACTGTCTCAAGTTTCGCTTGATGCTCCTTAGTGTTCCCTCTGTCTGGCTTCCCTGTGCATGATGCTTCTTTGGTCTCCCACCATCCTTTCTGGTCTCACTCCCCCTCCATCCACCCACCTTCTCAAGTCTCACTCTCCCTCCCACCTTCTCTCTCGCTCTCTTTAACCTGCTGATGACATCAGATCATCAGATTGATTAGCACAGGGACTAGATGGCTGTGGTTTGTTTTTTTTTTTAGAGGGGATAAGAAAATTGAAAAAACCTTTAATTGGCTTTGTCTCTGTACTGTTATGCTTGGCTAACAAAGTTTGAATATACTTAACTGTAAATTTACCATACTTTTGGTGACACTTTACCCTCTTCTTTCCCCCCCCCCCCCCTCCTAGGCAAAGATGAAGAATTTCCGAAAAAACCTCTGGGTCAGATTCCTCCAGAGCCTCAACCTACGGTTCTAAATCATGTTGTGAATGGTCAAAGGACAACACACAGACTTCCCTCTCAAGTTAAATCAGATAAAGTACCTTCACCCAGTAAACTGTTACATAACTCACCGAACAATGAAAGGCAAAGGAAGAACTCAATGGAGAAACCTAATTTAAAAATGGCAAAGAAAGGACATGCTTCTCGTACAGAACAAAACAAAGTGGAAATTGAATATAGGAAATCTCCAGATTATTCTTTAAACCAGAAGGATAGTAAATTATATAACCATGCTGCAGCTAACAAAAATTCAAATGCAACACCAAATGCATCAAGAGGTATAACACCTTTGTGGAAGATGCCTTCAGAACCTAAAAATAAGGATCTCTTAAATATAGCTGAGGGTAAGGGTAAACCACCAGATTATAACGCTGCAAATCAGTTGACATCTCAAGCTGTGATTGTCAAACAGAAAAGTAGGTCTGTGGACACAGAAGGTAAAAGAGGGTCCAATGCATCTCTGTATGATAATGTTCCTGGAGGGGAAGATAGTGAAAATACTGATGAAAATAGACATAGCTCTGATTCCTTTACCCCGAGAAATACTGTTTACTCAACAAGTACTGCATCCCGGAATCCCTCTAAAGGTTCCAGTCCTTCGAGAATATCTGAAAATTCAGGAATTGTCTTCGTATCGCACTCCCCATCACACTCAGTACAAATTCAGGGTCCAGATGATGTATTTAGCATAAAACAGCCACCACCAATATACAGCAATCCACCCCTTTACACTGAAAATTCAGTGACTAAACCTCATAGTGAACAATATTCACCCATAAACTTGATGAGCCCTTCAAAGAGATCTTATGTGCAAAGCTTTGATTTGCCTCCTGATAAAATGCCAGCAAATCTTACTGCAAGGCAATACAATGTCACATCTCCTTCTCACAGAATAGAAGTCTTACCTGCCGATGAAAGCGCAACTCTGCATTTAAGTAGTTTTAACCAAAAATCAAACACCCAATATATTCTACCACCAGTGGATTATCATACGGACCATACGTTTTTTCCTGATGCTGCATTTGGACCAATTGGGCAGCCTTTAAATAGAGAGGTCTCTCAAAGTTATTTATCCAGTCTACAAAAGTCCCCAAACCTTCCACCATCAACAGGTCAGCACTATAATTTCTCTTCTGTTTCTGCTATTAGTCCAGTGAGGCTAAGGACTTCTCCTCGTTCAAATAAAGTACCACCATTACAATATCTTCATTCAACTTCTGGAGCTACTCCTCAGCCATTTAGAAATCCACGTGATGGTATCATAATGCATGAATCTGTGATGCTGTGAAAAACGGCTCATTGTATGCTTTAGTGAATCCAAAAATTAGCCTATAACACGTAGCTGGCCTTATCTTGCCAAGGCAGTTTAAGATGTACACGTGATTGCTCTTGTGCTTGAAAAATGTCATTACCAGTACTGAAAAGTAGACTTCAGACATACACCAAGTCCCTTATAGAAGTGCTTTAATAAAAAAAAGGGCGCACGTGCAACTTTAAAGATTTTCGTTTTACTTTTATGAAGTTTTATTTATTATGTAAACCAATCAGTCAGTTTTAAACAGAATGAATACTGTGGAAAATGTGTCCTTTATTCTAAACTTTTCCTCCAAAAAACAATGTTTTTATTAGGTTTTCAGTCTTGAACGAAAATCTATGTCTTGGAAAGACACAGGTTCCCTTATCCACAAATGGCACCACCTCCTGCCTCAGACAACTTGGGACTGCCTTATACTTGCTTACTGCAGTCTGTTTTAGCAGTGTTTAAATGAGACCATTTGAAGGCAAGCATTATTTGCAGTGAAACAGGAGTTACATATATTGACAAGTCGGTTCATCCCATGTCACCATCTTTCACGTAAAATATTGCTATTTCCATACTTAGAAATTTAAACAATCAAACTTTTGTTTCACTTTCCATTGGATGTATAGTTCATACTGCAGAACACATACACAAGGTGACAAACTGTAATACATCAAAGTAGCCTGTGACTGGGTGCAAATATCCCATCCGATGTTGGTACTGGAAATATCCCATCTGATGTTGGTACTGGCTTGCACACAATGCTTTGACTTTAGTGCTGCTTTTAGCAAACTTTCCAGTTTCACTCAGAAAGCCTACGGCTAATGCAGTGGGATCGTCACATTTGTAACATGCGGTTTTGTACATAGTTGGCAGCTTTCTTCTCTGTGATTCTGAAAGCACTGCACCTGCTGTGAGATGTGGGCGTTGAGTGAATCCCATGCAAAAATCAAAGGTTTTGCGATAATGCACATCAAATAGAAAAATCAAAGCAGAAGGGGGTGACTTGCAGCATCTGAAACGTATCACTAGTGGTTTGTCTCTATTGGGATTATTCTGTTACAGTACCCTGCCACTAAAATTCCAGCGCTGGGGGTGGGTAGATATGTCCCAATATTAACAGTGCCCGTTGTTTTTGCATTTTTTCATTATTAAGCAAGTACAGTCCTTGCGAGCATTAGACACTGGTATGTGTAAACACTGGAAGTTGGCAGAGCCTTTAAACCAGTTACAGCAGCCCTTGCTTTTGCTCATTTTGCCAGTGAAATCTAAAGGCAAGCTGAGGGGTCTGCAGCACGTTTGTTGCCAGTCGTCTTGCCAGAGATGTTAATAATTTTAATTCCCATTTTGCAAGCAGCAGTTTAATTAGGAGCTTGGCAGTATGAACCCAACTTTAGGATGTAATAAAAGTTATGTGCTACACAGTAGGTAAAAATCCTTGAGACCCTGCATTTCTGGCTGCATGGGGGGTTAAACAGAACTCATGCAATGTGTCTTGTACCAAAATGGACCAACAGATTTGCCTGTTTTTTGGAACTCTGTTAGCTTCATGAATAATCTTTCCCTCTGCTGCACTGCAGACTTGTTGCTATGTTCTTTATTTGTTTCAGTCCCCATGTAACTTTTGTGTTAATTCCAGCGCCCCCATTCAGTAATTTTGCACTCTCCTGGAGCAGCATGTACCTTTCACAGTGTGCCTTGGCTTCTAATGGCTTAATGGCTGCTGTTTTATCATTACACTATGACACCTTTTATGAACCAGTGCAATGTGCTGCAATGACACTAATGGGTAAGATAAGGCAAATCCACTTGAATTGTCTGCTTTATTCCCAAGTACCAGTTTGAGTGGGTTTTTAACAAGTTGTGATTGACACCTTATTTTTTTTTTCTTCTTAAACAGCTCTAAAGTAGGAGTATCATTTTAGTCATTTTGGCTTTCATACACACACAGGAAGCAGCATTACATGCCAAAGTAGGACTACACAATAGCAGTTTTTCCAGGAAGAACAATATACTTGTACCTTACGTACATGCAAGAGTTCATTTCTCTTTGCTGTTAAAAAGTCGCCATTTTGTTTGCTCTGCAGTACAATTGTGTTTGCAGATAAATGCAAAGTAGCTCATTTTACTGTAGCAATGTCTTGTATATGATTTGGTCAATGTATATGCATTTGTAATACTATTATCTGCAAAATGCGGCTTATCTATGTCTAAACACTACACTGTAACAAATAATGGGATTCGTATTGTTCTACTCATTGGGTCTCTGTTGCTGCTTATTTTTGTTGGTTTTGAGATACACAGCGTATATAAAGTGAGATATGACTGTGTAAATCCCCATGTAATAATCACAGTTGTGTGATTCTTAATCAAGCTGTAAAATAAACTATATTATATGCAGCAAATGCTGCTCTAAAAATGTTTAGTAATGGTAAATATTGTAGATTTAATGTATAAAATATATGCATACTATTTTCTTATGTCATCAGCTACAGTTTTATAACTGTTTTTTTTTAATTGTGACTATTTTTTAACATGTAAAATTAACATTATTAAATGTACGGCTGTGCCTCTTTTTTCAGAACATTTCTGATTATTTTAAAAGATGTTAAAATGTTGTTTTCAGTGCAGCTTAAAGCTGAAGATTGGCTAGCAGTTTTTTTTTAATGGCTACATTGCAGGAAAGCTCAAGCCCCTAATTACTTTTGCTTACTAATCATTGCTTAGCTCTGCATTGCTCTACTACGTGGCCAGAAGCCCTGCAAACACATGTAGAACATGCTCTGAGTTTTCCAGTACAACAGTCCTTCTCAAGTTTTAGATTTAGAACAGTGTAATATGCTTCTTTGCAGCACTGGGTATATTATGAACCTGTCCAGTTGAACCCTGCACCCCAAAGAAACTGGGCTACAAATTAGAAGAAGCTAAAAAGATGGTACCCAAAAGGTAAGTTGGGCTGCAGATAAAGGTTTGTCTAATAGTAAAATGGAACTGTTAGGCACCCCCCCCAGTGATTATAATCCACTGAACTGTAACCCCAAACCAGCCCTAGGTCCTTTCCTATTGATTGGTATCACTGCTGGTTGGAAGGAAACCAAGGCCGTTTTGTCAGCCATAGTACATTTTTACTGCGGGCAACAAAACGCCCATTGCATTCAGACTTTTACATTCTGTTGCTCTGTTATACTGAAGGCAAGTTGTATGTGTGTTTTTCTTTACATTGGTCTACAACCTGGAAGAAACTTAAGAGACTTTAATCAGTGACTTGGAAGGTAAGATATTTCTTTCCATATTTAGATAACTGTAGTGGTAAAATGTCAGTGGGAAGTAGGAGCACCTGCCTGAGACCTATATAAGCTGGGATCCAGTCATAGGTTTGTGTTCATTTCTAGTATGACATTACACCCTTACATTTTGAAAAGTAATGCTTTTTAATTTTCGAAGCAGTCAAATCAATTCTGACCTATTTTTACAATTGTAAAATCCCAAATAGGCTATGATAAATAATGCTATTTGGTTTAATTTGATTGACAGGCCAAAATTGATTGTAGACAAAAATATTAGCACCTTTGCCCTATATTTTTCTAATAATGTACCACTTCTGGTATTCACATATGTATGTCATTTATTTGCAGTAGAACATCAAAAGTTGAAACAATTTTACAAAAGCTTGTCTTATTTCACACAAAAATCCTAAAATGGATGGGATAAAATAATGACACCTTGCCAAAGTTGTGAAAAATATTTGGGTTTCATCTGTTAGGAATTAAACAAACACGCATGAACAAGCCAAAATCCTTCTAAAAGAATGCCCAGTGAACAAAAGGGTTTGCTGATGTGGGACTGGTTGCTTTAAGTCCTTAACTAGGTCTCACAGTTCCAGCTGGCCAATGACCCAAAGCACCTAGGAAACACACAGCTATTAACTGTTCTGAAGTGGCCAGCAATAAGTCTTTTGAGAAAGCTGAAAACTGCAGTTGGGTTAAGGCAGTAATCGCCAACCAGAGGCTCAAGAGCAACATTTTGCTCACCAACCCCTTGGATGTTTCCGTCAGTGCCCCACACCAGGTAGTTATTTTTGAATTTCTGACTTGGGGGCAAGTTTTGGTTCAATAAAAACAATATTTACTACCAAATAAAGCCTCCTGTAAGCTGATAGTGTGCATAGTGGCTGCCTAATAGCCAATCTTAGCCCTTATTTGGCTCCTCCATGTAATTTTATGATGCTTGTGTTGCTCCCCAAGTCTTTTTACATTTGACTGTGCTCACGAGTAAGAAAGGTTGGGGACCCCTGGGATAAGGAATCCTGCTGCAGCCCAATTGTCAGTAGAGTGATGTAAAAATCTCATGCATTGCTAATAGGAAGCCCTATATCTTTTTTTTTTTTTTTTTTTGAGAATTGCGTTCTCTGAAATAATGTTTTGTAATCATACATACACAGGCCAGATTTGAGATATATTTGCATATCTGCAATTTATATAGCTGTGGGCCAGTGATTTTAGAGCTTACCGGATATTAATCTGAGACATGTAAAAGATGTACGGAAGGTGGACATCTGTTGTCGAACAATGAAGATCCTCTTCAATTTGAATTTTCGGGGTGTGCTAGTGGCAGGCGGGGCACAGGTTGAACCTGGAAACCTTACACATCAAATATTTTTAACCATATTTTTTTTTTATACTTTCCTTTTTTGTTAAAATATTGTATTCTTTAACAGGCTGTTATTGACATTAAAGTATGTATGAGTGTCTGTAGTAACCCTTACATGGTTAAAAAAAAATGTGGATTTACAAAGCTGGTGAACTTTGGAACAATGCAAAATCCCAAGAGAGCAGCACCCATATCAATTTATACCTAGGATTCGTCAAAGACTGCAAACAAAAGCTTTCTTCTTCCCAATTTGAGTAAAATTAATCACCATGTCTAAGCTTTTGACCTTGTTAGCTTGTCAGAGGATTTTTACTGAAACCAAGGGAAATATGCAAACTGTCATATATATGTATTGTTTGTGAATCTTTACACAAAGCTAGTGATATGCTCAAATATACTTTAAAAAGCTCTGAAATATCCATTGAGCAAGTTTTTCTATGGTTCATACCAAAGAAAAAAACAGCCTTAAAAGCACATATTAAAACAAAAAAGTCTGTTTTAAAGGGACAGTTCAGCTCATTGAAGATGTTATTAGTATGCATCTTTTATAACGCTCCATTGCTTGTTGTCTCCTGATAAAATAAAGACAGGGTAAAACTTTGAATGCAAATGTCATTTCCTAAAAGAGCAAAACAATTAGTTTCCATATGATAAACTTTATTTAAATATTGAGCCAATATAAACTTTGCCTTTTGTTGTCAGATTGTATTAAATAAGTGAAGCTGGCATTTCAGTTTGTAAAACTCTTGTAGAATCTGGTGGTGGTTTCTCTGGCTTTGCAATTCCTAACCATGCTGTATCTCAATATACTACATAAAGCACACTGCTTTTTTTATGATTATAGTAGGCAGCATTGTCTGCTTCCTACATCTAGGCCATAGTACATTCTTCAGAAGAACCAAGTGTAAGTGTTCAAGGGTACTCCAGCCATGAGGCAATTTGAGAAACTTGCCTTGGGCAGCAGCGATAAGCAGGTTAGTAAGGGTGGCAAAATAAGAAAAAAAATAAATAAATCAGAAATCCAGTGATGTAGCCCCTCTTCGCCCTTAAGGCTTAAACCCCCCTGAATGTATTTTTTACGGTTATTGATAGGGGTGAAGTATCCCATCTCTCTAAGGTTTGTATTCACGAGTCAAACATTACAATGACATGTTCCACTGTTCTGCGTCTTGCTGCATTTATACTCTAGACAAATCTGTATTTGGTTGCAGGTGTCTTCAAGGTTTATTTTCTTGTGTCTGCTATCCTGCCCTCTAGCATTGAGAATGTCCTTTGTCTTCTTCCACTGCAAAGGGACTCAAACATAATAGCTGGTTTCTTTAACTGTTCAAAAGTCGAGCTTTTGTTGAAAAGTAACATGGTGTTATACAAGCAGTTGGGGCTGCTGCTAGAGTGGTTCCATTAAGAACGAGCTACCAGATCCTAGTTAAAATGTGTTTTAAAACTCTCTTTATTGCATTCTGGAGCTACTATTTTTCTCTGCAAAAAAAAATAATAAATAGTCATTTGAGTTTGGTTGGGACACAATTAGGCTTACATTCAGGTTCCAGCATAACATCCTTGTTATTATTTTGGCTCTTGATAAAACCAAAAGCAGCTCAGCCAACCTAGCTGAGAGAACGGTGCCTCAGAGGTGATTAGATTAGATTCAACTTTATTGTCATTACACATGTACAAGAACAAGGCAACGAAATGCAGTTTTAGGTCTAACCAGAAGTGCAATTAGCAGAAAGTGCAGGATAAAGGTATGAGACAAGTAGCTATGATTCTAAGTTTACAGTGTATTCTGTTAAAAACAATATATACAAGTTGCTAATAAATATAAGCATAAAGTACATGTTACTGTTTTTGTAGACAGGAATTTACATGTAGACATGTACAGGTAGATGTAAACATAATGTACAGGAACTTACAGGTAAACCTATAAAAGTTTACAAATGTATTATGCATGAGTATTTGTATTTACAAACAGGTATATACATCATAGTGCAGTCCATATTAAGTAATATAAAGTGTAAATAGTGTAATAAGAGAGTATATTATAGAGGCAAGTGTCAGTGGGGGGGCAGAGTTCAATAAGGAGATAGCTCTAGGAAAGAAGCTATTCCTTAGTCTGCCAGTTCTTGACCTGAGACATCTGAAACGCCGACCAGAGGACAAAAGAGAAAACAATCTATGGGCAGGATGGGAGTGATCCTTAAGAATACTGCGCGCTCGACGCACACAGTGTTTCTTTTGAATGTCCTCAATGGTTGGAAGTGGCATCCCTATAATACGCTGGGCAGTTTTTATCACCCGCTGCAGTGCCTTGCGATCAGCAACAGAGCAACTTCCGTACCAGACTGTGACACAGTTGGTTAGGATGCTTTCTATTGTACAACGATAGAAGTTCACCAGAATAGTTGGGGACAACTGGTTCTTCTTAAGTGTTCTCAAGAAGAATAGGCCCTGGTAAACCTTCTTGACCAGGCTAGAGGTGTTAATGGACCAGGATAAGTTCTCCGAAATGTGGGTCCCCAGGAGGATGAGACAGGTTCAACAACCATCCCGTTGATATGAATGGGTTCATGTGAACTTCTTCTTCCCTTCCTGAAGTCCACAATAAGCTCCTTGGTCATCTCCTCTCAGGCCCTGATTTGTGGCAAGGCCACAAAGGCCCGGGCCTAGGGTGGCAGGACTGCAAGGGCCGCTGCCTGTAAATTGGGCAATGGGGAAGTGCAAGTGACCTGTGGACTGATCCCTAGTGCTCCATACCTTGCAAAAGCAATTTGTGCATGCAAGAAGGGGGGGGGGAGACATATGTCATGACATATCCTTAAGAATTCTGTTGTATAGTTCAGAATTTATAGTTCCATCAATGATGGCAAGCCGTCCAGGCCCAGATGTAGCAAGACTGGCCCAAACCAGAACACTCCCACCACCATGTTTCACAGATGGGATAAGGTTCTTATGCTGGAATGTAGTGTTTTTCTTACTTCAAATGTAATGGTCCTAATTTAAGCCCAAAAGTTCTATTTTGGTTTCATCCTTCCACAAAACATTCTTTCAGTATCCTGGTTTGTCCACATGATCTTAAACAAATTTTAGACAGCAGTATTTTTGGGGGAGAACATTGGCTTCCTTCTTGCTACCCTACCATACACACCATTGCTGTTCTCCTGATGGTGCACTCATGAACAAAATATTTTGCCAATGTGAGACAGGCCTTCAGTTGCTTAAAAGTTACCCTGGTTCCTTTTGCAACCTCTCTTACAATTAGATGCCTTGCAGTTGGAGATATCTTTAATGATCAGCCACTTCTGGCTTCCTGACTAACGTCCTACCTAACAATGGTCCTTAATTTCTTCCATTTCTACACATTTTTTTTGTTGATTGGTTGGTTGAGTCCAAACTCTTTAGAAGATAGTCTTGTAACCTTTTCCAGTTTTATGGGCATCAACAACTTTTTTCTGAGGTCCTCTGACAAATCCTTTGTTGAGCCATGATACACAACCACAAATGTGTTGTGTGATCAGGCTTTGCTGGATCCCAGTTCTTTAAATAAAACATTGTCTCTCACTCATATCTGATTGTTATCCCATTGACTGAAAATACCAGACTCTGATTTTACCTTCAAATTATATGATAATCCTGATTCACTTACTTTTGAGAACTACATTTTGAGAGGGAGTCAACTGCGAAAGCACCTTATAGAAACCGTAACACCAAAAAATGAAAAAGCTTTAAAGTAATAAAAATAGAATGCACTGTTGCCCTGCACTGGTAAAACTGGTGTGTTTGCTACAGTAACACTACTATAATTTATATAATAAGATGCTGTGTAGCCATGGGGGCAGCCATTCAAGCTGGAAAAAAGGAAAAAAGGCACAGGTTACATAGCAGATAACAGATAAGTTCTGTAGAATACAATAGTGTTTTATCTGTTATCTGCTATGTGCCTGTGCCTTTTCTCCTTTGAATGGCTGCCTCCATGGCTACATAGCAGCTTATTTATATAAATTATAGTAGACTTTCTGAAGTAAACACACACCTTTTACCAGTGCAGGGCAGCAGCACATTATATTTTAGTTACTTTTATAACTTTCATATTTTGATGTTACTGTTCCTTTAAAGGAAAACTATACCCGCCCCCCCAAACAGTGTAGGTCTCTATAAAAAATATATTGCATAAACAAGCTTATATGTAAAACCCTGCTTCATCTAAATAAACCTTTTTCATAAAAAAATACTTTTTTAGTAGTATGTGCTATTGGGTAATCCTAAATAGAAAATTGCCATTTTAAAAATTAAATGTTTGCCTCCTGGGATCATAGGATTCACAGTGCACACAAACAAGCCAA
This sequence comes from Xenopus tropicalis, assembly GCF_000004195.4. Taxonomy (NCBI): domain Eukaryota; kingdom Metazoa; phylum Chordata; class Amphibia; order Anura; family Pipidae; genus Xenopus; species Xenopus tropicalis. The sequence continues at coordinate 82,550,089 of NC_030679.2, forward strand.
GCCACACATACATGCTAGGCCATATCAGCCAATGAATGGTCAGAGTTCTGTCTTTTGCTTTCACTCTACTTCCTGTTACAGTTAGAGCTGCATAATTTCTGATCTCTGAAGGAGCACACAGCCCTAAATGGTGGGTCAAGGGAAAGGATTAAAAAGGGTAATATTTACTGATATATATATATATATATATATATATATATATATATATATATATATAAAAAAGGGAAAGTTGTGCTCAACCACTAAATTTTAAACCATTAGGCGGGGGTGCAATGAGGTTGTGACCACGAAATACATAGAAACAACAACAAGAGATCCTCTGCACTCACCCATTATCAATATATAGAACATTAAGACATTCGGTGCATTTAAGCTACTAAGAAATGCCCTTCCCTTTAAGCAAAACAGGGATTGTTTGTCCATATATTGCAATATACTTCAAGCTGGCCAAATATATATTTATTTATGCTTAATTCTCCTTTTATGAAATTTAATGAATTTATGTTTAGCAATGTACTGAAATCTGTTTATAAACAAGCAAATCATGTTTTATATAATTTAATGGACAGCATACACCCCTTTTCAACATGAGCTCAATAAAAAAGCTTGTGCTGAACATACTGTTGTACTGCAGAATGCATTTTTAACACATTTATTGTGCTTATTTTTAGCAAAGGTGCAATAGGTTTAAACTCTGCATTCAACTTTGAAACTGAGAGGTCAGGCAAGTCATACTTCTGTTCTGCTAGGATTCCTTCAGTCCTCCTGCCTTGCAGACTGATTGAGTGAGTACCCCTATCAGCCAGTGTGAAAAAAGCTTTGTCTGTTCACCCTGGCCTCAGGACAAGTGGCAGGTAACTAATAGCCACGACTGAACTGATACGACTTCCATGGTTCTATGTTGCTACTACTGCTTGGCCACAGGCTATTAGCATGAACTCAGTGGTATACCTATTATACAGCAGGCCCTGCAGTGTGTATGCCATTCTATGCCTGCCCTATGCTGCCTGTGTGTACCATACTCTGCCTGCGCTATGCTGCCTGTGGGAGGTGAACCTGGCAGGAGTTTGTTCTCAGAGTTTGTTAGCATTTGGAAATAATCATTATATGGTCCCTAAGTTGTGTAATTATATGCTGGGTACGGTCTTAAAAGCTGTTTTGAGAACATGGGTGTGATTTGAAGTGGGTGTGGTTTAAAAAGGGGAGTGGCCAAAACTGACTTCCATTATCGGCCCTCCGCCAAGTAGGCCACAAAAATTCTGGCCCTCAGTACCACAGAAGTTGGACAGCACTGCCCTAATACATTATACATAGTAAGAGGTAATGGGTCCTGAAACTCCAGGAGCCCCTTTTCCCTGCCAAAACAGGTTACCTAAGAACAGGAGTAGGTTTCAGAATCATACAGGTCAAAATTAATGGAAAATAGGGAAATATTATGCAATGCTGAGTGTGCATCCATGTGCCAACTAGTGGCAAATGTGCAAACAGCAGGGGGTGCAATATAAGGGAAATCTGTGTGAAACCACAGGGAGATATGAATTAAATGGCAATAGCTGCCTGAAACTGCCTGCACAATGCTGTGCTGTTTGTTTCTGCAAGTACATGAACAGAGATGGCTGTCCACACAACATTATTAGAACTCAAAACAATGTATTTAGTTGCTCTCTTTTCTCTTAAAACACAAGAAAAGCTAGATTCACTGGAGGTGCCAGTATATTATGTCCCCAATGAATCAAATAGTTGTGTTTTTTTTTTTTTGTGGCGTACCAGTTTTGTGGCGTGCTATACTAATCTGTTCCAAATATACAAGATACTAAAAATGACATAAAATGTGCATTGATGATATTCTCTCTTTGATAATGGAGGGATGTCATAGGACTTTTTGCAGCTCTGTGGCACATCAAAGCACTGAATGACATTTGTGTTCTTGGCAGTGTGCTGCATCTCCTATTACTATTACTCATGTCCTTGCTGCCACTCACGGCTCTATAACAAGTAGAACCATCCACACTGAAAATACACTGCAAATTCTTAACTGACCCTCATTAACTTGATAACTGACAGGCTGGCAGCTTAGTACTACTTGGCTTTTTGTTATGTATCCCTCTGTTAAAAAAAAAAAGCAACTTGTCGCCAGTTTATTTTGCACATCTGCAATGTAGCCTTCAAATTGCACTATGAAAAACGAGCATTTTACAATGGAAAGCAATGTTTGAGCAGTGACCTAGACAGTACTGGAAAGCTCTAATAATTACAGCTTCTGACCCCGGATCATATCCCAGCAATGGCATGCTCCTCCAGCCAGCAATAAACAAAGCTGTGCTATGGATGAAAGCCATTCATGGTTGTCATTACTGTGTGTGTTAAAGGGCACAGCAGTTGCTCTCTGGTAAATTTTTTTTTTTTCATCTATTTTTCATTTCAGTAGTATTAAGATGGGGCTTATACCCAAGATTGTTTTTAAAAATGAAACTGAAGATTATGGCTCTCAGTATATAACGTGAGGAGGAATGCAACCTTTACATTAATTGTCCTTTTTTTTGTCCTTCCCATTTGTTTCTGTCTATGGTGCTAATTTAGTACCATAAGTGCTACATTGCACCCAGGCAGTAATTGTTAGCAGCCAAGGAAGTGCAGGAAGTGCTACACATGCCATGAGACTCACTCACTTACCAGATTGACAGAACCTGTGAGATAGATATGTTTTATGATTCAGGAGATAGGAGGGAATACACTGACCACCATCCTAGAGCAATATTGGGACAACAAGAAGTCTGTCTTCTCAGTACGACTGTGGTGCCCTAAACCTTGGTGAAGATAATCTGTTTTGTATACATAGGGGCCTTTTCACTAATCCACGAACGGTCCGAAGGCGTCTAAATGCGTTTTTTTTTCGTAATGATCGGTATTTTGCGAATTTTTCATAGCGTTACGACTTGCGCGAATTGTCGCTACTTTTTCGTAGCCTTCGCGCCGAGTACGAAAGTTTCGGATTCATTCAAGCTTCAGTATCGTGACTTTTCTTGGGCCAGGTTGGAGCTGCAGAGTGCCATTGAGTCCTATGGGAGGCTTCTAAAATCATGCAAAGTCTAAAAGTTTTGCCCGCCGTTTACGAGCGCTCAATATGAAAAAGTTGTGACAATATACGAGCAAATCGTAACGGCTGAGAAAAAGTCGCGACAATTTACGATAAAGTCGTAACGGCGACAAAAAAATCGCAAAAAATAAGAAAAAGTCGCAAAATGTTTGTTTCCAATCCGAATTTTTCCCATTCGGATTCGATTTTGTGGATTAGTAAATCAGCCCCATAGACTGCGGTCAGTAGCCCACAGCAACAATTCAAATGCCTATGTGAGTTTGCACACTCCAAAAACATATAGGCAGGGTTAACTGACTTCTTCTAAAATTGCCCTTAGTGTGTGATAGGGTCCTTAGTTTGTAAGCTCATAGGGGCAGGGACAGATGTAAATGGGTAGTATCTTATAAAAGTACTGTTCCGCTTTGCTGATTGTCAGGAAATAGTTCCTATTGCATTATTAATCCATCTTACAGCATTATTTCTAATACAAATATGTTATCCAATTATAATAACATGTAGCTTACAACAAACAATATACAAATAGCATCACAGTCAAGCTTTCTGCTTTAGCCTAAAGATGTCTGTTCCTGACATAATGTGTTTTGCCCTTTGTTGATGGGGACTGAAATGATGAAGGGCTAAAACATTTCTTGTTCTTACTCACACAGATATGTTTTCCCTGTTTCTTTCCTGCTCCTTTCTTTTCATTTCTTCACTCTCACAGCTAGGCTCTTTCTGCTTCACACTCCCTTGAATATAGAGCACGCTCTGTTTCATGCAGTTTTGCTATGATTACCCTTGTCCACAGCTGACTGCTCATTTTCCCCTTCCAGAATATCTGATACCAGGAAATATATGGCTTAGGGTGTCCTGAATCTAAACAGCAATTATAAGTCTTTAACCCACTACAGTCAAAAACAAATTTTACCCCTGGAATTTAAGCCATAGCCTGATCCCTTCTCTGTATGGATTGTCTGTATGTATTCCAATTTCTTCCTATACTCCAGAAACATACAGGTAAGTCAACTTGCTCCTGATGAACCTGATCTTTGTTGAGAAACCGTGATGTCACGCGGGGATGCATAGGATTAAAAAACATCAGTAAAAGGTTACAAAACCTATTCTTGGCTGGCAGCTTCCCCAGGGAACAAACAAATGCTGTAGCTCAGTGCTGTCCAACTGGCGGCCCTTGACCCCCCTCTGTGTGGCCCCCCACCTGTCTGGCTGCTTTAATGCCTTAACTTTGTGTTAGCTTTAAATGGTGTCAGTACTGAGATTAACTGGCCCCCTGCATGGTTATCACCTCAGATTCAGGCTGTAATCCCCCTGTATTGTTTAAATATGTAATCCCCTGTGTTGTTCACACCTTTTAATCTCTGCATTGTTCACCGCCTGCAGTGTTCACACCTCAGGCTCAGGCTGTAATCACCCACATTGTTCTCCTGTTCACACCTCAGACTGTTTGGTCGCAGGAAAGATCGTTCCCACCCTCCATTGACGTTCAGGGCTGAATTGTCCGATATGAAGGTAGAAACAATAGAAATGTTACCTCCACCTGCCGATTCAGCCCTAAAAGTAGATTTTGCTCAGGCGCCTTCAACGGTGCCCAATCAAAATCTTTTAACCTGCCTGATCGACAAGACAGCCGATATCTATAGCCTTTTCAATATCAGTCGTCTTGTTGAGCCGCCATCACGCACCAAATATCAAACAAAACAAGGTTTTGTACGATAATATCTGTGCGTGTATGGCTGGCTATTGGCTCTGAGACTCTGTAACTGCAGTGCATATTAGTGTCTGTAAGTTCTAGTTTAACACGTGCAGTACTAATTACTATAAGCAAACTGCTATCTGTAAATTCTAATTTCAAATGCTCACAGATGAACTTGTGTTAAGCTCTGTCTGTTTGAATATGGATTTATTGAGTTGAAATACCTCTCTTGCTTATAAAAAGCAATTGTATTATGCCTCTTCAGATCTCAAACAGATTGCCACATGGGACATCGGACACCTTTTCTGAATATATTTTTTAATAATGTTACTCATTTAACAGAACAGATATTCACAAACAAAATCACCCTCAAGGCATATTTTCTGATCAAAGGCTTTAAAAACAACATGGAGAATTTTTTCTAATTTATACATTGTAAACGTATCATTTCAGCATCAAATTCATGCTTTAGAAATGCAATATAGCATTTGCCAGAACACATGGCGAGACCTTCTTTTAACATCATACTTATTTACTGTATATGTTTTGCTCTGATTCCTTTGAGAATCCTTTGAACTGGAATCCTGACTCTGGATAAGGGTAAAAGTTTTCTATCTTGTTCCAAATGCTACTATTCTAAGATAAAGCAGTGGCAGATTATAGGATAATGACACCATTGCTAGTGATGGTATTTACAGTAAAACAAAAGAAGATAGTGCTTACATTTTAGAGGACATGAGGTGCGTTTAACACTAAATCATGTATTGTAGCACTGGAGTATATCACTATACTTTCTGTCCTTGCAGCGGAGGATTAGCAGTAAGTTTCAATGCTGCAACCTTTCATATTTTATATATAACTACTCCAAGGTGGTTTTTCCTCTCTCAGTTCTTCTTTTGTTTTTCAAATTTTACATAGTGCTTCTTATAAAGGATGGTCTAATATTAAAACATTTTAGTCACCAATTCTAAGCAACTTTTCAGTTTGTCTTCATTATTTATTTGTTATAGTGTTTGAATTACTTGCCTTCTTCTACAAACTCTTTGCTTTTCTTAAATGGGGGTCACTGACCCCAACAGCGAGTATTGCTCTGTAAGGCTACAATTTTATAGTTATTGGTACTTTTTGTAACTTTATTTTCTATTCAAGCCCTTTCATATTAATATACCAGTCTCTCATCCAAACCACTCCCCGGTTACTAATGTAACTTGGACCGTGGCAACCAAATAGCTGCTGAAACTCCAAACTGGAAAGCTCCTGAACTGAAAATGAAAAAACTAGATAAAAAATGAAGACCAATTACAAATGTCTTGTATTATCAATCTCTACGTCAGTGATCCCCAACCAGTGGCTTGTGAGCAACATGTTGCTCATGAACCCCTTGGATGTTGCTCCCAGTGGCCTCAAAGCAGGTGCTTATCTTTGAATTCTTTGGCTTCATGGCAAGTTTTGGTTGCTTAAAAAACAGCTGTACTGCCAAAGAAGGAACCTCCTGTAGTCTGCCAGTCCATATAAGGAATACCAATTAACCAATAATTATCTGGCACCCCAGGAACTTTTTTATTTTTGTGTTGCTCCCCAACTCATTTGAGTGTAGCTTACAGGTAAAAAAGGTTGGGGATTCCTGCTCTACATCATACTAAAAGTTAACTCAAAGGTGAAGAACCCCTTTAACTGCAAGAAGCCATGACCACAGAGTTGCCTAGTGATAGTTTTTTTCTTAATTTCTTCCATTCAGATGATTTGCTGGCAGTTCAAGGGTTAACCAAACTCAAGGTGAGAATCAAAGAGTCACATATATATATATATATATATATATATATATATACACACACGTTTAGCTATAACCTTAGACGGTTGGCGCGTGTGAGTTACAGTTTAGTACCATTAGGGATCAGCTCTTTTTTCTTTCTTTTCTGTACATTTCTTTTCCAACATTAGTTGTATACTTTTTTCTCGCTTTTTTTTATTATTTTCTCTTTCTTGTTCTCTCATTTACCTTACACAGTAATTTTGTACACTCCCACTTGATGTCATACTGTTTTTTTGGCGCCATTTTTTGGGTTTAATTAGGGGATTTGTTTGACACTGAGTCACTTTGAGAAAGGCTGCTGCGCCAGCCGAAACGTTAGTTGTTTGACCAATAAATTATTTCTTTATTTTCATAAGTCCTGTGAGTGCGGGGTATCTTTTCTGCAGTATCTTTACTTTAAATTCTGCACCCAGGCATCCTAAACCCTGCTGATACGTGAGTGCCTGATCCATTTGGACTTATATATATATATATATAGCACAAACAAACTGCACTCACAGGACTTGTATGAAGCAAAGAAATGGTGTTTAATTCAACGTTTCGGCTTAGGCTCAAGCTGTCTTCAGAACACACAATTACAATGTGATCAAGTGATGAAACATATAGCTGAAAAGGGCGCTAAACAGTTTGTTAAAGACTACCCGAAAATAAATTGCTGTTTTCAGTTCTATATTTTATCACTTGATCACATTCTAAGGGGCTGATTTACTAACCCACGAATCCGACCCGAATTGGAAAAGTTCCGACTTGAAAACGAATATTTTGCGACTTTTTCGTATGTTTTGCGATTTTTTCGGATTCTGTACGAATTTTTCGGATCCAATACGATTTTTGCGTAAAAACGCGAGTTTTTCGTATCCATTACGAAAGTTGCGTAAAAAGTTGCGCATTTTGCGTAGCGTTAAAACTTACGCGAAAAGTTGCGCATTTTTCGTAGCGTTAAAACTTAACGCTACGAAAAATGCGCAACTTTTCGCGTAAGTTTTAACGCTACGCAAAATGCGCAACTTTTTACGCAACTTTCGTAATGGATAGGAAAACTCGCGTTTTTACGCAAAAATCGTATTGGATCCGAAAAATTCGTAAAGAATCCGAAAAAATCGCAAAACATACGAAAAAATCGCAAAGTACCGATCATTACGAAAAAAACGCAATCGGACTCCATTCGACCCGTTCGTGGGTAAGTAAATCAGCCCCTAAGTGTGTGTCCCGAAGACGGCTTGAGTCTAAGCCAAAACGTTCCAGGTGAGGACCGAAAAGTCGATCCAAATAAAATGAGTATCTTTTTTTTGATAAAATTTTCCTTGTGTGCATCAGCATTTTTTTTACATATTCATATTATCTTTCTGCTTTGCACCCAGGTTGTAACCCCTATAAGTGTGTGCCTTGGCCTTTTTCTATATATATAATTAACTGCAAGCGTCTTGTTTAAAGTAATGAAGTCATGTTTTTCTTATTTAACAGCTTTCCTGATTGTCAGGAATAGGGATGTAGCGAACCTCAAAAAAAAAAGTTCGCGAACCTGTTCGCGAACTTCCGCCGAAAATTGCGAATATTCGCGAACTTTGCGAACCCCATAGACTTCAATGGGAAGGCGAACTTTAAAAAATAGAAAAGCCATTTCTGCCCAGAAAACTGATTTTAAAGTTGTTTAAAGGGTGCCACGACCTGGACAGTGGCATGCAGGAGGGGGATCAAGGGCAAAAACCTCTGAAAAATTGACACACGCCGTTTTTCGAAATGATCGGTAATTTTGCGACTTTTTCGTATTTTTCGGCGCTTTCGTAAAGTTATCGTAAGTTTTGCGACTTTTTCGGAGCTTTCGTAACGTTATCGTAAGTTTTGCGACTTTTTCGGAGCTTTCGTAACGTTATCGTAAGTTTTGCGACTTTTTCGGAGCTTTCGTAACGTTATCGTAAGTTTTGCGACTTTTTCGGATCATTCGTACCGTTATCGTAAGTTTTGCGACTTTTTCGGATCATTCGTACCGTTATCGTAAGTTTTGCGACTTTTTCGGATCATTCATAACGTTATCGTAAGTTTTGCGACTTTTTCGGATCATTCGTACCGTTATCGTAAGTTTTGCGACTGTTTCGGATCATTCGTAACGTTATCGTAAGTTTTGCGACTTTTTCGTACCGTTATCGTAAGTTTTGCGATTTTTTCGGAGAATTCGTACCGTTATCGTAAGTTTTGCGATTTTTTCGGTGCCGGCGAACCCAAATTGCGAACATCACGAAAAGTTCGCGAATTTGCGGACTTGCGAACACCCGATGTTCGCGCGAATTAGTTCGCCGGCGAACAGTTCGCTACATCTCTAGTCAGGAACTTTTTCCTGAGGCTTAGATCAATGTTAACGAACTGACACGTTTATTAATGCAGATATGTATAGTTATAGGTCCCCTATTTTCCTTAGATATATATATCTAAATTCTATGATTTTACAATATTCTTTCTATTATTTTTCAGACTTCTAAATCTTTTTTTTTTTTTTTTACCATGGAACTTCTCAGTGACCTCCAATATCCATGGAACAGATGGCTTTTCTGTAATAGTTTGGAAGTGTCTTGAGAAAGAGAACAATATGCAAGGATATTTAAGGTTTTTGCAACTTTTGGTAAACCATACATACGCTTACAAGTTTAAAACTAATACTTGCCTTGTGCTATGCTTATAACTGTTATGTTATTAAATCACTGCAGATTCCACACCCCATATTTTATCACATCAGCTAACCTATATTCTTGGGTAGAATTATTTATGTACTAAGAGAAATGGTAAAGGGAATGTGCCCAAGATATCTGTACAAACAAGCATCAAATAAACACTAGACAGATGCCATGCACATAATGTAAGACCATCTCAAAGTGGAAGGGTACCCTCTGTCTTGTACAGCAGAATTATTTTAAAATGCTGGTTTATTCATTATACAGCCCATAAACACAAACAGAGCTGACCTAGACCCTACCAAAAATCGCTTCTATAGGTAATCATAAAATATATAGCTTTTTTGCCATTGCCCCAGGACTTAGAGCACTATGTGGTGCCAAAATGTGTCCATTAGGGCTCATTTATTTACCTGCTGTGTCTGGAGCAATGGCTTTCCCAGTCTGTGTTCTGTACCTTGTAAACAGGGCAGGACTGTCAGACAGAAGGCAGCCATGTATAGGCAGGTTGTAGGTACAAAGCTCTGTAGAATCTTGTGCCCATTGGTGCCCCCTAACTGGTTTTTATAAAAAGCTCAAGCTAGGGAACATCCGAGGTGCTACCCCATAGGCAGTGCTCCAATGTACAGGTCTTTTTACTCCACTCTGGAACTTCTCCCTTAAAGTAGTACAGGTAAAGGACCTGTTATCCAGAATGCTCAGGACCAAGGGTATTCCGAATAAGGGGTCTTTCTGTAATATGGATCAGGGAGCTTGCTTTCTTTTTAATATGGCTATAGGTACTGACAATATAAAAACCACTTCTGCCAATACTGGCGTTTTATTTAATGCTGGCAAAACAATAAATAGTGTGTGCATTTACAATAAGTTGGGAATACTTTCAGATGTATTCTGTAGCCATTTTACTGAAGTGTGACAACTTAAGCATCCCCTATATGAAATGCTTTATAAATTAATGGGATTTATGACCAAGGAACTTAGGTTGCAGTGGAATATTGCGCTCCTTGAGAAGTAAAATCTTTTTGGGTACTTGTATACTTGCTTGGAAATGTGAAACCTAGGTACTATGGATACTGGGCAGTTTGTTAATCAAGCAAGTTTGAAAATGTAATCTGCAAATGCACCATGTCAGTTCCTAGTTCACTGATACGTGAGGATGTGAAGAGGTGCTGAAGCCAGGGTCGGACTGGGCTACTGGGACATTGGGAAAAATCCTGGTGGCCCAGACCCGACCCTTGCAGGTGCTCCCCCTGCCCGACTGTTCCTCCCCTGACACGTTAAATTTATGCACGCTCAGGGAGGACGTTGGGTGGGGGACCCTGCAGGGGTTAGGGGACGTGGCCGGCAGGGGAACCTGCAGGGCCCCTGGGGTGGGAGCCCAGGTGGGCTCTGCAACCCCCAGTCTGACCCTGGCAGCAGCTATTATTTACTTTCTGCAGTTCAAGTTGTCAGCTGGAACAAATTGTACAAAGGTGGCCATACTGTGTATAGCCCTTATATGGTATATATCTGATTGGCCCACGGATCAATCAGTCGGGCACTGTGCTAGATTGGTCAATGAATGTCTACTTTAAGATTTCATATTGCTTTTTTGGCATTTGTGAATGAGGACATTGTATACTGATGAATATATGAAATCTAATATTTAGTGATTGTTACTAAAGTTAAAGAATAAGTAAACCTTTTTTTGTCTGTGAGTAAAATTACTCTAAACAGCCTCCAGAATTACTTACCTTTGTCCCAGCATTCTCTCTGACCTGTTTCCACAGTCAGAAGGTATCCTTTTGGTTGCTTCCTTGTGCAGAGTGAAGCCCCGCCCCCACTTCCTGTTCAGGTCTCTCATGAAAAAAAAGGGGCTAATGCACAGACTGGCTTCTGCTGCCTCCAGGCAGGCTCTCCACTCCGACAAGGTTGTTGAATCGAAGAGAGACCTGAACAGGAAGTGGGGGCGGGGCTTCACTCTGCACAAGGAAGCAACCAAAAAGAATACCTTCTGACTGAGGAAACAGGTCAGAGAGAATGCTGGGACAAAGGTAAGTAATTCTGGGGGCTGTTTAGAGTAATTTTACTCATATAAAAAAAAAAAAAAAGGTTTACTTATTCTTTAAAGGGGACCTGTCACCCACACATAAAAAACTGTATAATAAAGGGCCTTTAAAAATGAAACCCCAAATTCTTTTTTTAATTAAATCATCCATGCCTGTTAAAAATTTATTTAAAAATCTGAGCTGTCAATCATATATTGCCTGCTCTGCTTCTATGCCTGAGGCATTGAGGCAGGGCAGGCAATTTATGACTGACAGCTCAGATTTTCAATTACAATTACTTTAACTTTCCATTAAGCATAGATGGCAAATGCATAAGATTTTGGGGTGCTACAAAGCTTGCCTTAGTAACAGTGTTCGCACAATCTTGTCTGTCTGCTTGCCGTGACTGTAAATTCCAAGATTGAAGGGAAAAAAATTAAATAATTTATATAGTGTAAATAAAGTTTACTTTCGACTAACATGATAAAAAAAAGGATTTGGAATTATTTTTTAGGGTGACCCTTTAATGCAATGTTTTGTTGTGTATAGAATTTCTATACAAGGGAAAGGCAGCCCTGAAGCTATAAACGCAGGGGCTGCATGACAAGGGATCCGAATGACCAGCAGCCAGATTACACTGGTTTATGTTTAACGATTGGAAAAATCAGATGCAGCTGTGATTGGGTGAGAAGCCGTAAGTTAAGGAGGGGAAAAGCTGGGCCGGGGGGTGGAGAAGGATAGGGATGTGATGTCACAAAAGAAGGAGTTCACTTCCTATCTTCTGAACAGGTAGAAACATCCCACCCACCCTCCCCTCTTTTTTGCATATTTTGTAAAATGCCAGGATATTTTCTTCTTTATGCTCTCATATTATCTATTAATAACAGAATGTGAATGTTTTCCTATATGCACTGTTATATTGTGGTTCGGTAACACTATACAGTATGAATGTGAGAGTCTGCATGGTATTAATTTTGTTAAATAAAAGTCAAATCCTTGATCCAGGGAATTTTCCGATCGCCAGGTGGGGTCAGGAAGGAATTTTTTCCCTCTTGAGGCATAATTGGCACAGGCTTCAGGCTGGGTTTTTTTGCCTTCCTCTGGATCAAAACAGGGGATATATGTTAATGTATTTTAAGTTGTTTCTTTCACAGCAGCGGTAGGACCTTGCCAGAGTACTGCACAGGAAATTTTAGAAGAGGGAGAAAGGAGCTTCTCTCCTTTGTCTGCACGGTGGGTTGATTGATACAGACGCTACTACTGCTTGTGCTAGGTGACAGCCTGCTTGGATTTCCTATCATGGAGGCACTGCAGATTCAGGACCGGCAGCAGGGCTGCTGAACTTCTCTCATGGTGGGAGATGCAGCTCCTGCTGGTAGCAGAGTTTGGGGCCATCCTCTCTGTAGGTAGAGGCAGCCTAATACTCAGTGGTGGATATAATGACATAGTGCTGATCTCAAGTCTTCAGTAAGGAACAGCAGAGCATAGTAGCGATCTCTTATGGAATTCTGGCTTTGAATATTGCCTTGGGGTGAGGCTGGCAAGGTCCTATTTATTTGATAAAATGTAAAGAAATGCTGTGGCCTCTTTTTACCCATTTCCGGTTCCTGGTGTTTTATTAATGTATGTAACAATGAGGTTCAGAGGGATGGCTGAAGGCGAAGGGAAATTGAGGGGTCCCCTTGTCATGCTTAACTGTATATCTAAGATGATGGTCTTACAGAGTGTTATCAGCTAGCTCACCCAGCATTCTTCTGTAGCACACACATCATACTGCCGCACAGTGTGCCAGACAACCGGGATTATGAGGAAAGACAGGTTTATCTTAGAATGTGTCCTATGTAATTAGAAACTCTGCAATTCTAGGTATAACTTCACTAGTGGCGAAGGTAAAATATTTTGTTGTAATGAATATTGCTGTTTCTATTCTTTTGTTTCAGCTGAATAATAAATGTTTTGTTCTGGGCCCTTAAAGAAAATTTTTTGAAATCAGGCATAAACTTTGCATTGCTGCATTTTATTCTTAGTGGTTTGTATGAACTAGAACTGTGGAAAATGTAACAATCTAAGGGGCATTCATTAAAGTACGATTGAATCTTAATACAAAAAAATCGTATTTTTTCCAAGTTTTCGTACTGTGCATATTTTTTGTGACTTTATCGTTTATTTGCGCGCCTTTTTTTGTACCTTGCAACAATGGGAAGCTTCCAAAATTATGCACAGAAGGATCAAAGTCAGAAAGATTTTTCCCGCCGTTTACGATTGTTCGGATGCGAAAATTTCGTAACTTTCGGATCGCCAATATGATATTGTCATGACTATTCCGATTTTTTCGTAAGCATATTCAGGACATTTCCGATCATCAGAAGTTATCATATCTAATCCAAATTTTACCCATTTCGGGAATCGAACTCGTACTTTGATGAATCGGCCCCTATGTGGTGGGGTGGCCAAGGGTGGCCTACTAGTAGCTTACTAGCATCTGTATGTGGTTTATATTTCTATTATAAAAACATTTGTAAAATAATATTTTTTGTTTTATAAAATAGCTGAATTGGGCAGTTTCTATTAATATTGCAACCACTCCACCAATATCTTTTATATTTTTTGAGCCCACTGTGTATTTTTTTAAACTTTTAAATAAATTGGATTTTAACTAAAAGTTGACTTGTGGATTGGGAGACCAAATACTACAATAACATAATTATAATGCAAAGTATTGTAGGATTCAAACTCTGCATTTTAGTATGTTGCTTTATATAACACAATAGATTACGTTTTCCTCTTTCATGCTTGTTTTTCAGTGTGCACAAATTACTACAATTTAAGCAACATAGGGCTGCCTGTAATTGAAATATAATTATATTAATCTTATCAGCTGTGTTCTTAACTAGATTGCATTTTCATTATATTTATACAAGAAAAATGTTCTGCTTTATTTCTTCTTTTTCACTATAGCAACTGTCCAGCTGACAAATAATCATGCAGCATCTTGTTAGCTGTTTTTTTAAATAGATACTGACACTTAAATATAAACAGTTTTTTAAAGAAAAACTATTCCTTTAAAATGAATACTTAACTAACAGATCGTTTATATCATATTAAGTGGCCTTTAAAAGAATCTTACTAAACTGTAACATACATATCAGTAAATATTGCCCTTTTACATCTTTTACCATGAACCAGCACAAACCCACCGTTCAGTCTGTATGCTTCCTCAGAGATCACCTGACCAGAGTAAAAGACAGAACTTTATCCATAAATTGGCTGATGGGACCTAACATGTATGTGTGGCCTTTGTTTGTGTGCAATGTGAATCGGATGATTCCATGGGGAGATCCTTAGTACTTGGCAAATGGCTATTTATATTTTTAAGATTACTCAATGGCGCATAATACTATAAACGTATATTTGTATGAAAATGGTTTATTTAGATGAAGCAGGGTTTTACATATGAGATTGTTTATGCCATATATTTTTATAGAGGCCTAAATTGTTCAGGGGTATAGTTTACCGTTAAATATAGCATAACATTGTCTTTGCATTAGATTTATAATTTTGCCATAAAAGTACTTTTACATTACCTATCAGATCCCCCATTTTTCTCTATGAGGGGGCTCCCATATAAGTGCAGCAGTATACCATTAGCATTACAAATTCTAACTAACAGGTTGAAAAGGGACAGTCAATGTGATGTGCAGGGTGTAGCAGATTTTGAAGAATCCACAAGGAGATTTGAGACCGCAGGGTAGAATTTAGTTTTTTTGCTGGCTGTTCTTTCCATACACTTTGTGCCACTCCTTCACTTCCCCTTCCTGTGTGCATAGCCTTTCTTGTTACTTCACCCAGTGCTAAGCTGCTAATGCATAATAAAATAAATATTAAGTATTCTTACAGGAATGGATGGAAAACATTACAGTCAGATATTTATATTTACATTGCATCTACTATGCAGTGATCAATTGATCGTTCCTAGCCTGACTCCTTCCTATACAGAAGCAAGGCTAGGCTCAATCAATCGATCGTCGCATAGTGGATGCTTCCCCCGATACTTCCCCTGCATCGCTGTATCGCCTTTTTTCAAATGACTGGAAGCCAAGTTTTAACAGGTATTTTCTAATAAAGCATTCAAAATAATAAATGGTGTGCAGGATAGGGCAATTATTGGGGCAGGGTAGAATAGATTTTTTTTACGTAAAAATTTAGTGTTCCTTTTCCTTTAAGCAACAATATTTTGCTGGTATTTTCTCTATCTTTGGTATGTTTTAAGTGGTCGGACCAAGAGGACACATTGTTAATGTGTTAACCTAAAATATGTTCTTGACATTGCTCCCCCCCACCAATGTGCATGCTCTGGGTTGGCCAGGGAGCTGGATTTTCAGGATGATGTTTATGGAACCTTTGAACTAGAAAATGGGCATGAACATTATTTGCTGGTTCCCTGGAATTCTCTTCTGTTGGAAATCCTTATTCAAGTAATCCAATACTGTTGCTGACCTCTTTTTAATCTAGAGTCCTACATTTTTTGTACCTATAAATTCTTTAACTCCCTTTTCTTCAGAGATTTAGAGAAACCAGAACTGTTGTATTCTGGACACAGTATTATAAAAGAGGTTCACAGCAGCTGTAGTGGAACAAACTTTACTTAGAACAAAACATGGCTGAACTGCCAACAAGTTGGGAGGAAGGAAAGGATAGACAGGCAATGCTAGGGGAAACAATTATTAGCAGAACCGGATGACACATCAGTTTTGTACTTGTAACAGCGCCATCTAGTGATCACACATTAACAGTCAATACACAACACCCCTCCCCTCCTAGATAACATAATCCTCTAGGTAGCGGGGCTTTTGAATGGCCCTTCGGGGCCGCTCCAGTGGGACACTGATAACCTCTCCTTGTAGATTGGCCTCAGTGTTATCGGGTACCCTCTCAGGTACATCTGCTGTTTGTTCAGCTGCAGGAATCTCTTCCTCTGGAAAAGCTAGAGGAGTTAAGTCATTTTGCAATCCAGACTGGCCATGGTTACCCTCAGTGTTAGGACAAGCATTGTCCCCTAGTCTGCTCCGCAGCTGATCAACATGTCTTCGAATAACACGGCCATCCGCAATCTTAACCTTGTATGAGACAGGGCCCGTGGCTTCAACAATGACTGCTGGTATCCATTTTGGTCCCATTGCATAATTTCTGGCATACACACTATTACCTGCTTCAAACATCCTCACCGTGGAGGTCTGTGCATTCTTATGGAATTAATCTTCTTGTTTATTTTGTAAATCCGAAGCCAGGTCAGGATGCAGTCTGTCCAAACAGGTTTTAAGACGTCGGTTCATCAAAAGTTCTGCAGGGCTGCAGCCAGTGCTAGTAGAAGGAGTTATATGCTGCTGCAACAGAAATTTTGCCAGTCTATAATTCCAGTCACCATCAATTATCCTTTTTAATGCATCCTTTGTAGTCTGGACCATTCGCTCAGCTTGCCCATTTGAGGATGGATGGAATGGTGCTGTTGTCACATGACGAATAAGATTACTTTCCATAAATGCTCTAAAGTCTGCAGATGTAAACTGTGCTCCATTATCTGATACAATTGTGTCTGGGAGCCCATGTGTGGCAAACAACTTCCGCAACACTTGAATGACTGCATGGGTGGTTGCAGATGCAACTGAAACAACTTCCAACCATTTGGAAAAGGAGTCCACTACAAGGAAGAATGTTTGACCTTGAAATGGGCCTGCAAAATCTATATGTAGCCGAGACTATGGGCTCCGAGTCACCTCCCATGGATGTACCCCCGGCCTTAGCAGGGGCATGGCGGGTGGATTGGCAAGGAACACAACTTTTTACCCATTTTTCAATGCATTCATCCATTTTAGGCCACCAGACATAACTTCTTGCAAGGGCTTTCATATTTACAATACCTGGGTGACTCTCATGCAGGGCTTTGAGAACATGGGTTTGCCCAGCTTTGGGAATTAACACTCTATTTCCCCACAAAAGGCACCCTTTGTATGCAGAGAGTTCATGCTGGCATTTCTCAAAAGGTGTGAACTCTTCTTTTAAACTTATTTTTGGCCACCCCCTCCATACCCAGTTCAACACTCGAGACAATACTGGGTCGGTAGCTGTCATGTGAGCAATATCCGATGCCTGTAGAGGGGGACTAGCTAAGGACTCTAGCATGAGGACCTCGGACAAGGCCGGTACTTGAAAATCAGGAGTGTTTAGAGGCAAACGGCTTAACGCATCTGCATTACTTATGTCTTTCCCTGGACGGTACTGCAACTCATAGTCATAAGCATTCAGCAATAAACACCATCTTAGCATGCGTGGAGAAATTATCTGTGCAGTAGGCCCATTATTCTTTAAAAGTCCCAACAACGGCTTATGGTCAGTAATAATAGCAAAACCTCTGCCATACAAGTACTCATGGAATTTTTTTACACCTGCCACAATGGCTAGAGCTTCCTTATCAATCTGAGCATAATTCCTTTCTGTGGTACTCATGGTCCGTGAATAGAATGCAATTGGAGCCTCACGACCACCACTTACGGTATGACTTAAAACCGCTCCTATTCCATAGGGAGAAGCATCACATGTCAGGGTAAGAGGTTTATTCAAATCATAATGTACTAACACACTGTCTGATGATAAAAGTCTCTTGGCATCACTAAATGCCTGCTCATGCAGGGCTGACCACTTCCAGGTAGTATTTTTATCCAGTAGTCTGTGCAGTGGCTCAGCCACAGTAGCTTTGTCCTTCAAGAAGGAATGGTAGAAATTTAATAGGCCAAGAAATGCTTGCAGCTCCTGTTTATTTTTGGGAAATGGAGCTTCATGAAAGCCTTTCACTTTTGTATCTGTTGGATGTATTCCATGTGCATCAACTTTGTATCCAAGGAAATCAACACTTGGTACCCCAAAAACACATTTTTCTTTCTTAAGTTTTAATCCAGCATCTGAAAATCGCTTTAATACTGCTCTCACCCTTTCAGTTAATGATTCCACAGAGTCTGCTCCAATGAGGACATCGTCAAAATATGGCACCACCCCTGGCAGGCTGGAAAGAAGGTCATCCATCAATTTCTGGAATACGCCTGGTGCAATGCAAACGCCAAACTGCAATCTAGTAGCTTTAAATGC
Organism: Xenopus tropicalis; assembly: GCF_000004195.4. NCBI lineage: Eukaryota > Metazoa > Chordata > Amphibia > Anura > Pipidae > Xenopus > Xenopus tropicalis. The sequence goes on from NC_030679.2 coordinate 82,568,525, forward strand.
TCCTTTGTGTGTGATAATTGTTTGTGCATCAGCAGCTGCATCATCCACCGGCAACTGCTGGTATGCTTGCGCTAAATCAAGTTTGGCAAATAACTTCCCCTTAGCCAAGGTGCTGAGAATTTGATTGACAGCAGGAATTTGATATGGATGTTCTTGTAATGCCTTGTTGATTGTGCATTTATAGTCAGCACATATCCTCACTTCTCCATTTGGCTTCAGTACAGGCACTATTGGGGTGGCCCAAGTTGGGTGGGTTACTGGAATTAGTGCTCCTTGTTGCACTAAGCGATCTATTTCGTCATCTATTTTTGAACGGAGAGCAAATGGTACAGGCCGGGGCTTCATGCGTATTGGGACAACTTTGGGATCCAGTAGGAATGATATTGGTGAGCCCTTAAATTTACCCAGGCCTTCTTCAAATACACTGCTAAAGTCTTTGATGACTGCTTGCAAAGAGTCTGCTGTTGCATAATTTACTCCGGTTAACTGAATGCCCAGGGGTTCAAACCACTCTACTCCTAATAAACTTGCTCTTTGTCCTTTAGTAATGATGAGGCGTAGTTTTCCTCTGTCTTTTTCATAGAGAACTTTAACAAAACATGCACCCATAACATCCACAGGCTTTTTATTGTAATCCACAAGTCTAACGTCACATGGTAAAATAGGTGGGCAATTAGTGGGCCATAATGCATGGAAGGTTTCCTCTGAAATTAAGGAATAGTCACAGCCTGTATCTACCTCCATTCTACACTTAGATCCTTGTAGTATTACATCAGTGTATTTCTTTTTGCACATTGGCTGATTTTCAACACTATTTATTATTTCAGAGTCATAGATACCTGTATCTGCCTCTTTCTCAGTGGTGTCATTTTGGATTTTCACTATATGGGTTGCATTCCCAGATAGATTTGCTCTGGCTTGCTTGGGTCGCTGTAGATTATCAGCTTGGCGGCAGACTCTCTGTATGTGGCCACGACGCTTGCATTTGTGACACACAGCATTTTGGAAATGACAGTTGCCACGCAGGTGACCTCCCCCACAACTATGGCACATTACTTTTGCTTGATCTGATACTTGTGCTAATGCAGGCTGCAGTTTAACATCAGGCTTGTTATACACTTGATGCAGCTCTGGTGCAATAACTGAACTGGATGAGGACTGTATTTCCTTGGAATGCACAGATGCAGCCTCATAAGCAAGTGCTTCCTCCTGGGCCAAAGCAAAGGTTAGGTTGTGCTTTGCTAGCAGCCTTCTTTGCAGTGCTGCATCCCTGACCCCACACACAAGACGGTCCCTTAGCAAGGGTTCCAAACTGCTGCCAAAATTACAACTTTCTGCCAATCTGCGCAGCTCTGCTATGTAAGCAGCAATACTTTCATCCGGCTGCTGGCTGCGTCTGTTAAAGTGGAACCTCTTAACAGTCTCAGATATAGTGGGTGCAAAATGATTTTTAAGTTGCTTAATAATTTCCTCAAATGAGCAGTCACTGGGTTTAGTGGGGGGCACCAGAGAGCGCACAATCTCATAAGTCTTTGAGCCTATGACACTCAGCAGCACTGCACGTCTCTGCATAGGGTTTGTCACATTATTTGCTTCTAGAAAGAAATGCAATCTCTCTGCATAGGAATCCCAGGAGGATGGCCTGGCAATATCAAACTCTTCTATGTGGCCCAGGGACACCATTATGGAGCAATAAGGTCTCAAGGTTTCTGTTTACTCACTGACTCTTGTAGATCTTTTTTCATGCGTTAATCCCAATCCTCGTCGCCAGTGTTGTATTCTGGACACAGTATTATAAAAGAGGTTCACAGCAGCTGTAGTGGAACACACTTTACTTAGAACAAAACATGGCTGAACTGCCAACAAGTTGGGAGGAAGGAAAGGATAGACAGGCAATGCTAGGGGAAACAATTATTAGCAGAACCGGATGACACATATCAGTTTTGTACTTGTAACAGCGCCATCTAGTGATCACACATTAACAGTCAATACACAACAAGAACACTGTTTTCAAAAGTAAAGAATAAAACACTGAACTATTCTGTAACTTAAAAACAACCTGGCTTACTTGTTTATGGATAGGAAACTAAAAATGATACCTGGTGAAGGTAGTATTTTGTAACAAAGAGCATTAAAGGAGAGGTAAAGATAAGCATTCCAAAGAATTAGCACCCATACACATGTCTTATCAGTCTTACTTGCTGGACTGACATTATTCGTAAGAGAGTTTATTGTCATCAACCCTACCTACATCAGAAGAAGTTGCATTATTGGAATGGAGAGCAAAAAGTTGAGAACCTGTGCATACAAAAGGCACAGAAGATGATCCCTAAGGGAAGTATTTCTCAGCTCCTTGCCCAACATGAGGTTAATGAATAAGAGTTTTGTTGAACACACAAGAAAATTATATATATTTTTTCAAACTCAAGAGTTACACAGGACAAACAGGGAAACTGAAACTATCCCATGTTCTTCCTGTGCCCTGAAAATAATATAATATGGCTTATTATCAATAACAAACAAGGTATTTTATTTCTTAGTACCTTTTTTTCAACATCCTCTATAATTGCAAACCAGTGCTATAAGGTGTAGAAGTTACAGTTAATTGGACAAAGTTCCCTAATAATTTAAAAATGCATAATGTTTCTCATTTGAAACAGCGTTTAATACGAATTAATCAGATAAACTTTTATTCCTCAAACAATGAGCATTTTGCTGCCTTCCAAATGGACTGTAAGTACACTCTTATCTAACAGGAATCCATTTACTAGAGTTTGAATACAGGTTCCGCTTCTGGCAGGGCTTGCCACTTTACAATACCTCTAGTGAAGCTGCATTTAGAACTGAGAAGTACTTCACTCTACATGAAAGCCATAATCTGCATCTAGACTTGCCCAGAAATCAAGGCCTTTTGTAATTTTTTTATAACACTCCATTGCCTTCAGAACATTTTCATTTGATTAGTATCTGCCAACCTGAACACCGCCACCAACGTCCAGCCTAAGCATGAATAGAAATAATTAATTGAACAGTATATTCAATGTTGTGTTAACTAACATTAGCGATACAGATTGCCTGAATTGCATTGTCCCTTTTATATGATAATTTTGCAGTCATTGTGTACAGGGTTTTTGAGTAAGTAAAGTGGAATCCCTAACTATTTTTCAATTTCTTGCAGTTCTACAGTTTCTATAGTCTGGTATGAATTTTCTTTAGCTGGAATCTAAAAACTAGAGGTGGGGAGTGCTTGGTTTTACATTTTGTAAAGAAATTGCCTACAATGTTATTATATTTATATACATTCTTGGGTATATGAAAATTGGATTGTAGTTCTGCATTTTTACTTCTTAATCTAAATTTGACACCCCACCTCATGCTAAAATGATCTCTTGCTTAGTCTTAGGGGCACATTTACTTACTCACGAACGGGCCGAATGCGTCCGATTGCGTTTTTTTCGTAATGGTCGGTATTTGGCGATTTTTCGGAAAATTGTCGCGACTTTTTCGTTGCCATTCCGAATGTTGCACAAAATCTGGCGATTTTTTCGTAGCGTTACTACTTGCGCGAAAAGTCGCGACTTTTTCGTAGCCTTCGCGCCGAGTACGAAAGATTCGGATTCATTCAAGCTTCAGTATGGTGACTTTTCTTGGGCCAGGTTGGAGCTGCAGGGTGCCATTGAGTCCTATGGGAGGCTTCCAAAATCATGCTAAGTCTGAAAGTTTTGCCCGCCGCTTACGAGCGCTCTATACGAAAAAGTCGCGACAAGATACGAGCGCATCATAATGGCTACGAAAAACTCACGTTTTTTCGCGCAAATCGTATTGGTAACGAAAAAGTCGCGACAATTTCCGAAAAGTCGTAAAGGCACCGAAAAAAATCGCAAAAAATACGAAAAAGTCGCAAAATGTTCATTTTCCAATCGGAATTTTTCCAATTCGGATTCGTGGGTTAGTAAATGTGCCCCATAGTCTTGCTTGTCTTAGTAGTAAATAACAAGTAAGTTATTAAAAGCAGCATTTCAACATATGAATATATAAAGCAACCTATTGATGCAACTATACAAATATATTCAATTTAAACATGCATGCCAATGATAATATTACTCTGTATTAATATTATGTCAACATGTCAAAGTCTCATTTACCAACTCTGGACTAGACTACACGTGGGAAGTAACCTCAATAACCTGTCAATCAATCAGTGGTTAGCTTTGTTCATCAAGCTGCAAATAATACAAATACAGCAAAACTTCGATTGGCTGGTATACTGCCCAATGGTTTTTACAATGTAAGGGGTATATTTATTATGCTGTGTAAAAAGCTGAGTAAAACATCACCGGTGATGTTGCTCATAGCAGCCAATCAGATGCTTTGTTTTGATTTTCTAACTGTTCAATTCTAATTGCTGATTGGTTGCCCTGGGCAACATCACCAGTAATGCTTCACTCCACTTCTGACACAGCATGATAAATATACCCCTAAGTGTCATAATTTGTGTTGCAGGAACCCTAGGTACTGCTTGAAAGATGGCTGTTCACTCATTAGTGAACAGGAGAGACCAGTCTTCATCAATGCCATTTTGGGGGCACTGAAACTTTCTGTTGTGTACCGGCAGGTAGAATTTGAACATCAAAATGTTTAGTACAGACAAGGGTTAAACAGAATTATAGTCAGGGCAGGCAGTACACGATCAGAGTGATGGAACAGTCAGTCAAAACCCAGAAGATCAAAACCAAAAAGAGTGCTTAGACAGGAACTGTAAAAAACAGAGCCAGGTTGGACACAAAATACAGCAAGGAATAGCCTTTTAAATTCAAATTTGGCACCAAAGTGTCCCCTTGGTGTAGCCCTAAGCATGAGAACACACGCCATGATGTCATGATGCATGCATGTTCAGACGTGCCTACTAAGGTCCATACCAGTCAGGGACAAAGTAACCTAATGGAATGTGTTAGGAGTGTGGGATGGAACCTAAGGAAAAAAACGATGAAGACACTGGGATTATATACAAATTCAATGCAGATAATACCCTGGCTGGAATCAAACGCAGGACCCCAATACTTCAAATCAATAAGTAAGTAATTACCTCTGTCCTCTGAGATGTCAGAGTTTTGCAATATTAATACAGGTATGGGACCTGTTATCCAGAATGCTCGGGACTTGGAGTTTTCCGGATTAGGGATCTTTCCGTAATTTGGATCTCCATTATTTAAGTCTGCTTATTTGCTTATAATGGAGTCTATGGGAGATGGCCTTTCTGTAATTCTGAACTTTCTGGATAACGGATTTCCGGATAAGATCATATAAGATAAGATAATATAAGATATATAAGATTAGTTATCTGAACATAAAATGGATTTGGTAAAAAAAAATATTGACACATGATCATTATGAATAGACCTATTAAGACTTTTTTATAGCTTCACTTAAAGCAACTATGGGGTTAAGGCCATGCATGAAGCTATAGGCAGGGACGGGATGAGAAGAGGCCGCCCCCTTTGTACAGAATTGTAGTGTGATTTATGTACAAATCCACCTACAACAGAGTTATTGTTTCATGTTGTATCACATTCATCCATGCATGTTAGTGTATTTGCATTATCTTGTGACATTTGCTGGTTGCCTGAAACTGAAAATAGGTGTAAAACCAAGATGTGCATATAAAGAAAAATGTTCTTAAATGAAATTAGAGAAATCTGCAATCATTGTTTACAAATAATCTGTTGCTAGTAAATGACCAAAACATATTGGTTCTACATTGATTTGTGCTTTATTTTATTCACAAGTCCTTGCACAAAGGGTCTCTTTATAAAATGTACATTTGTGTCCGAAAATATTAAGCAATGTGTTAAAAAGTAGTTAAAAATAAATTAAGCATATTTTGAGTTACAGTAACTTTTGTGCTCAGGATGGGTAATGATATGATTTAGGGCAGATTTATCAAAGTGTGTTTTTTTCCCCTACACCAGGGATGCCCAACCTTTCTTACTCGTGAGCCACAGTCAAATGTAAAAAGACTTGGAGAGCAACACAAGCATCATAAAAGTTCATGGAGGAGCCAAATAAGGGTTAGATTGGCTATTAGGTAGCTACTATGCACACTATCAGCTTACAGGGGCTTTATTTGATAGTAAATCTTGTTTTTATTCAACCAAAACTTGCCACCAAGTCAGGAATTCAAAAATAACTCCCTGGTTTAGGGGCACTGAGAGCAACATCCAAGGGGTTGGGGAGCAACATGTTGCCCCTGAGCCACTGGTTGGGGATCACTGCCCTACTCTATTTTTTATGACAAATGGGCAGGGTTGTACTGGCCCACCGGGAGTAATTCCCCAGGAAAAGAAGAAGAGAAAGCGTTCTTATTGGACAATAGGCTTTTACTGAACAATGGCTTTTAAAGCATGAAACTTTGACACGTGTACATAATGTTCCTCTGTGGATGTGTGCATTTTGTTTATGTCATAAGTCACGCATGGGGATCGTTAGATAGGCAATACACGCAGAGATATTGTTATCTGACAGAAATTTTCTAACCGGTCTGATTGGCTAAACGACCTTGGTAGGAGAATTATCAATTTGGTTATTAAAAGCCCACACAGCCTGAATTGTCTTTCTCTGTGTATTATGCACCTGGTTTATCAGTGCACACTGCTTTGCTGTATAAAATTTAGAGGACCAAAGCTTAGCTATCTCTATATTTACTAAAGGTTATGTGTGAAAATGGGGAGTGGTTAATAAGGGGGACATGACATAGTTAATGTGATCTATTTTATTTTGGCGCGGCATGCTGTGTGCTGGATATTGTACTAATGGTGATTGTTCAAGAATGAGCATTTTATGCCTGCTTAAAAATGTAATGCAAATAAAGTTTGAGAAATGTTATAGAGTTTTGCTAAATCTGCTCCTAGTTGTCCTGATTTTTAAACATACCTACTTATACACCTCTATTCGACACTTCTATTTGACTGAAATTTAAGTCTATTTATGTAACAGGAGTTTTGCATTGGAGTCTTAGGCCAACAACACCCTTTACCCATGGCAGGGACAGCTCTGTTCCCCTCTCTACTATGCTTTTATCAAACTTACCTTATTTTGAGGCATTGCATATTTACAGTTAAATGGCATAGTGCTGTATCCAACCTTTCTGGGATTTGAACTGAAGCATAAGTATTTCATCTTGAAATCCTGTATTTCTGATATATGTTCAAAGGTTACTTTGGAATCAGCTGTTATTGCTGTTCCCACAGTGTACAGACTACAAAAATCAATTGTATTCGCTTCCAACTTTACCTATCTGATGCTCTTTTATAGCAATAAAGATAAACTCAGTGTTTGAGAATGTCATACCAGATTATAATTGCTAAAGATTTAGTCTAAGAAATCTGCTGTTTCTAACTCTAGACATGGTTATGCATTTCTCTAATGCATTTCAACTAATTTGGCTTCAGGGTTGTTGTATCCTACATTTACTGTACAGAACAAGTACAAGCCAACAAGATATACTCTTAAAATCTGATTCTATTTTACACCAGCAACAAGTACTATGGCAGAGCCCACATATAATAAAAATATATATTAGCAGATAAATAAAGCATTAATGCTTTATAAAATGATGTGACATTGCCTATTTATTAGGTTTATTTTCTCTTTAAGGTCCCTGACATGCAATAACCACTAGGAACCATGCTGTATGAGAAGATCTACTTGATGAAAATTAATCTTTTAAAATTACTTAAGGGGGTAGTTCACCTTTAAGTTACCTTTTAGTATGTTACAGAATGGCCAATTCTAAGCAATTTATTTGGTCTTCGTTATTTATTTGTTATAGTTTTTTTAATTATTTGCCTTCTTCTAACTCCTTGCAGCTTTCAAATTGGGGTCACTGACCCCAGCAGCCAGAAAACTATTGTTGCACGAGGCAACAGTTATTGTTATTTTTACAATTCATAACTTATTTTTGTATTCAGGTCCTCTCCTATTCATATACCAGTCTTTAATTCAAACCACTCCCTAGTTGCTAAGGTACTTTGGACCCTAGGAACCAGATAACTGGTAAAACTCCAAACTGGAGAGCTGCTATACAAAAATTAAAATAAATATAGAGCTACAAATAATAAAAAATGAAGATCAATTGCAAACTGTCTCAGAATATTTATCACTACATCACACTAAAAGTTAACTCAACGGTGAATAACCTCTTTAAATGAGAAAGTAATCTTTCTTCTGATGTTTAAATTCCTTTTATGTTTGCCGCTTAATTTTATTATCAGGGCAAAAGATAATATATTTATTAACCGGAAAAATGATCCAAATAGTTCTCATGTCATCACCTTTAGTGTGGAGAATCAGTCCCCGTATAGGAAAATCTTTCCTAAAGGAAAAAAGAAAGATAAGAGGGCTGGGTTATGGTTCTTTTGCCTTTTATTCAATGTCTGACTGAAAGAGGAAAGGCTATAATTAAAAAAACAAACCAAAAAATATAATATAAATAAACACATTTGCATGAGAAAATCACTTAGGGGGCCATTTACTAAAGGTAGGATTTTTTTTCCCGATTTCTGATTTTTTTAGTGCTAAAATATATTTACTATGCTACAAAACTGTAACAATTTTGAATCCAAAATATGCCATCTAAAACTTGGAGAATTCACGTAGAAGTCAATGGCAGATGTTCTTTCCCTTCCCTGAAAGATCTTTCTTTGTTTTGTAACTTTCATTTCTGGTTTTTGGACTTTTGATGCTGTTTTTTTGTGCAACAGTTCTAAAAAGTCATCATGCAAGAACTTTTTCAATTCGGATTTTTTGATAAATGTCAGACATTCATTACATGAAAATTAAATTAGTTTGATTTTTTTTTAAAAAAGAGAAAAGTTCAAGTTTTAGTGAATCTGCCTCATATTTTATTGCAGTCTAGTCTAATTTTAAAAGTTCATTTAGAACTTTTATCCCATTGTTAGGCTGTTATCTGACAGCAATCGTAGGATCTTCTCTTTGGTGCCACGCATAATCCAGATGCAAGGAAATCTAATGCCCAAACTGACATATTCTAGACCTTGGTTTTCAGCGCTTCTACAGGTGAAACAGTTTCCTTTGAAAAAGGAAACTGGAATGAAGGAGAGCATTAGTTCACCTTGAATGCAGAATTTCAGGGCTATATTTAGCTCAGGTGCCCAGGTCCATGGCCACCGGAACTCAGCCTCCCCCTTTTTTCAGCAATCGCATTGGCTGTCCTGTATGTTTTTACTATAAAGGCACTAAAGGGCCGCCCCCTAAAACTACTGCCTTAGGCATGGGTCCACAGGTGCATATATGGTCCTGGCTGCATGCCTATAATATATGTGTTAAAGTAGGGAAATGAGATAATGGTATAGCTCCAGCTGCTATACAGTATTCAGGTACATAAAATAATTCCAGAAACCTGAATTATCTATACAACTGAGTGTGTAACAACTATACAACTCAGTGTGTAAAAATTGTTTGCCTAGTAATTCAAATGATTGTTTTGAATGATAATGAAGTTTACACAAAAACATCTAGATGTAATTAAAAAAAAAAAAAAAAAAAAAAGCACTCGGACAAATTTAAAAGAAAAAGCTTTCATTTTCAAACAAACTAAAGTGCAAGTGGTTAATTAAACACCATTTGTTTGGATTCCTGATATGAATAATTGGAAAGTCTGAATAATTAATCACTTTTATGCAGCTTGAGAGCCATGAAGGGCTTTGTAATTTTACTGATATTAACTCAAGTGATTCTAGCTTGTGACTTTTTAAACACACAATGAAATTTTGTTTCTAAGTGTACCACAGGTGCTATGCTTTTATTTGAGTCACACAATGTAATTTCTGGATTAACTTAATAAAGCCAATTACCAGGATGTTAAATGTTTGAAAACAAAGGAAAAAAATGTAGTTGAAAAATAAGATCATTCTCTAAACAAACATTTCAGAAATTGATTACAGGTATGGGATCCGTTATGCGGATACCCGATATCCAGAAAGCTCTGAATTACGGAAAGGCTGTCTCCCATAGACTCCAATCTGAATTATTTGATTAAAATGATTTCTTTTTTCTCTGTAAAAATAAAACAGTGCTTTGTATTTGATCCCAACTAAGATATAAATAATCCTTACTGGATGCAAAATATTCCTATTGGGTTTAATTAATGCTTTATTGATCTTTTAGTAGACTTAAGGTATGAAGGTCCAAATTACAGAAAGACCCCTTTTTCGGAATACCCTTGGCCCTGAGCATTCTGGATAACGGGTCCCATACCTGTATATTTCTATACTTTCATATAGGGAAAAATTCCTTATTTTTTAGCGCTTTATAGGTAATTGTAATAGGAGATGCTAAGGATGGCTGTGGCCATCTAGCCTAATAAAAATGCAGGTTAGTCATGACAGAAACGAAGCTATGAGAGAAGCTATGGAGCACAAGAGATAAAAGTTAAACCACATCTTAATGTTTCCATTAAACCAATTCAAAGGAAAGGTTATTAGACATTTAAACTTTATACATTTAACAGGTACAGGATTTGGAACTTCAAAGTCAATGCAGCGTTTCCTTTTTTTAACATTTTATTGATAACAACTTTTTGAAAAAAAAGTCAGTGACAGTGATTTCACATTACATCTGCTTCTCATCTGTATTTCATACAATACTATCAGGGTTGGACTGGGCTGCCGGGATACTGGGATAAAACCCTGGCGGGCCAGACCCGATCCCTGTTACTGCTCCCCTGGCCACCGGTGTCCTCCCCTGACGCGTTTCACTTGCACGTTCAGGAGACGATGTTGGGGGGGGGGGTTAGAGGGATGTGCCGACAGGGGCAGCCCTGGTGGACCCTGCACCCCCCAGTCTGTATGTATGTGTATTTTCCTAAAAATTACATGTTGAAAAAGCCAGTAAAAAGGCCTTAAATAAATACTAAATTTGGAGGTGCAGAGCAGAGTTTTTAATGAACTCTAAAGGTCCCCATACACAGGCCGATAGTAGCTGCCTATATCGGTCCCATGGCCCCAGGGCCAAACGATCGAATTACCCTGGATTCTCCTGATATCGCCCACCCGTAGATGGGGGATATCGGGAGAAGATCCACTCGCTTGGCGACATCGCCAAGCGAGCGGATCTGCCAGTGTATGGGGACCTTAAGAAGGTGTTGTATAGAAGCTGGCATCCATCTCAATCACTCTCCTTTGTATTTTTGTTTTAATGTCAATGATTATTGCATGTGGTGTAAAAGACTATTCGGTCTTTAAATTAATTGGTTCAAGTGGTAAAAGAGAGGCAGGATTGTTTGTCAATGGAACAATTGGGGAGAGGTATTTAGTACAGTGTGGGGTGTGTCTTCAACTCATGGGAGGTGTATATGTTTGAGTGATGGTGGAGTGCAGTTCTATTAGTATCTATAATGGGATCAGTTCAACTTTCTTTTAAGTGCTGAGGCATTTCAGGTATTGTGGCATTTGGAATGAGCTATTTCATAAAGTTTTTTTCCCTTTATCCAAAATGGCAAGCTTTCTCTCTGGATCAGGAGGGGTGAACAATGTGTCTGTACAAATATAGTAATTTATATTTGGATACAATTCAGCAATCAATAACAATTAATATGCCTTTTGTTGAAAAACTTTCTCTCCCCTAAGCTGCATCTTTATTAGGATTTGAGATAAGGAGCAATAGATTCTGTTTCCTGGAATTTACTTTAATAACTTCTATTAAGTTTAAACTGTGACTTGGCACAGGAAGTGGATTATTTTCTAACTGGGCACTGGAGAATGTAAGTGGTTCATTTTATTGCTTGGTGCAAGAATAGATATTTCACAGGTTAAAACTATAGACAAAATTTATGTTCAGTAAAAGCTTTTCAGCTATTTCATGTTGAAAAATGGAGGTTACTACTTCTTTAATTAAAGCTGGGAGTGAATAGTAAATACAAATTTAGTTACTCTAATGGAGATCAGACTCTCTAATTCACTCTTCTCTGCTTGATACTGGTGGTCTGCACATTTTGGGGCATATAGTATTTAAGCCACCAGCATCTGTGTTGTTTCCCAGAGAAACCAACAAGCAATTAGATTTAAACTGTCACCTACAAGTTAGAAAGCAAAAGCAAAGATCTATTGGTTGCTATGGGCAACATCACCAGTGATGTTTGCTTAAACACTATATTAAATATGCCCCTGTGTGTTTACCTTTGCACTTGGTACAACCAGAAAATTTCTCTACAAACGATTTCTGTTTTTCCATATAACTTTACCATTGTGGGCCTGAATTCAGTGAAGCATATGAAATAATAAAAAAAAAGAATAGGAAACAAATATGGTCTGCAAATGAGGACACTATAGAGTAGCATAAGTTATCAACGATTCATGGTTGTTATGGTGGCATATTAGAAGGTGGATTCCTCAATCCACAGTGTTATCTCTGTACCTACAGGTGAAATTCTATTTTTAGGCCATTGATCCTAAGGTGTTAATTGGGTCAGGCCGCTAAAGATAACCTGAACTTTAGGAGACTCCTAAGGGATACATCCAATTTTATGATATTAATATTAAAAAGACACACATGAGAATATCTACTAAAATGCAAGCATGACATTCATGCATTATATCTGCCTTAAAACTGGGGCATAAACTGAACTAGTTATAAGAGAATATAAATCAGTCCTGATATGGTTACAAGGATTTATGTAGATATGGTATATGCTACACTTTAAATATTCTTTGCAATAAGCATTGCTGATGTTATCCCAGTTATATAACATATATGCTGTAGGCACTGGTAAGCTTTCATTCTCGGATGCGAATGACTGGAACACAGCTTGTTCCTTATTATCCCTACACCATAGATTTGTGAATTACTTCTCTGCATGCAGCAGACCAAGATGTAAGGATATCCTCTGTTAAAAGTATAGGACTGCACATAAAATCTATAGCAGAAGGTCAGTTAGGTCCTTATTTTTTTTGCTAATATTTAAAATCTGCCATGTTTAAAAATATCTTGAAAGCCTGCAAGTGTGAATATTCCAAGGTACAGTATGAAATGCAGTGGATTTTTTCTGCTCTATGTGATATCAGCACATATATACTGTACATTTGGAGCAAGAAAGAGTAGGCGAGCTTGGTATTCAAGGCGGAAATGCCTTCAAATGGTTCCTGAGGTATACAACTAATTCCCCGGCAAGAAATCTTCAACATCATAAACTACTTTTCTTTCATACATTTCTCCTATTTACCAACAGGGAAAATCGATAATTCATTTCTTAGTATATGATATTTATGATGCAAACAAATAGGCAACATTTTTTCCTCTATCAATAAAATCTAAAAGCCAGCTGCTCTTCGATCAGGCTTGCAGACACCTCATTTTGCTCTGACTGGTGATCTGAAAGTCATTTGCTTGAAAGGTTTACGAAGGGATGTTGAGGAAAAGTGATCGAATTAGTGCCCTAGTGCTAATGGCACTGGCATTAAGAAATATCAACTGCATTTAAGTGTTGAAAGTATCAAGTAGTGAACTTTATTGAGCTTATAAAATCTGTGACAAAAGAGACAAACATTCAGCACACTTCAGCACTATGTATAAAATCCATTCATTATTAGATCTAGGAAATCTTCTCTCCTACTGCTTTGTGCTATTATAGCAGCAGCTTTCTACAGGAATGCTGTTATCTGAATTGGATAGAATAGTCTCGTTTATGTGAGCACTTTTTTTCACACAGTCGATATATTTCTGAACTGATCCGGATCCTGCTTGGTATTGTTTAGTACTGAGAATATGCAGATTTTTTTCCTCTCTTAGGTGGACTATTAAATAGACTATTAACCTGCAAATAAGTGGGATTTTGGTGTATACTGATTCAAGGTGTATACTGTATGTGTATTATGTAAAATTAATCAAAAATTATGCTTTGGCTGATGATTTTATGATATAAGAAGGCTTGAAGACCCTGCAGGGATAAAGGGACAGTTTATGGCTCTTTTCAACATGAGCTGAATGAATAGTGCTTGTGCTGAACATTCCTTTTGTTTATTGTTTTGATTAAGAAATATATACCTGTATATGGTTTCTGTTATTTCTGGCACTTAACAAGAATAGTACTTCCTGTCACTTTCTGTTCCACAGAACTTCAAAACAGCTGATAAAAATAATTACCAGTCCACTGAGAAGCCCCTGATAATGAACTGCTTAAGGCTGCTGCTTAGACACGAAAGATGTTTATTTGCTTAAAGGTAGATAGAAAGCGCTGGACAAATTGCCCTTTTTATAAAAAAGTGGTGGGGGGGTAAAGGTCATTAACCATAGCCCAATTTTTAAATGAGTGCTTTACAGTGGCAAAAAAATAAATAACAATTTTCAGAAAATGTATTTTTAGTTGCAAACTGTCCCTTTAATCTTACTGAGAATAAAGGAGAAAAATAAATTTGTTAAACATTTTTAAACCCTTTAGTATCATATCTAAGGTAGCCATACATGTTGCGATCCCCTTATTTGGCAAGGTCGCCAAACGAGTTGATATTCTCTTGATATGTCCACATGAAGTGAGCGATAACCGGTTGAGTCGATCGTTTGCCCCTAGGGCCAAATGATCAATTAAAACAGTGGGCATAGGCGCCATTGGATAACTTGTTGATGCAGCCCCTGATCCAGCGGAAAATCAAACCTGCTTGATCAAGATCTAGCCATTTTAGGCAAAATGCCAGTCGGGTGGGCCCTTTGGGGGTGCCCATTCAAAGACAGATAAGCTGCTGAATCGGTCTGATGGAAAAACTGCTCATGTATGGACACCTTTAGAATGTTGTAGAGCTGATTTAGTACTCTTTTGTAGCAATACAGTTATCAATAACAACCAGATTTTTTCTGTCAGTTTTTAAGTGTTGTAGTCTAATTACTGACTGGTTGCTAGGGGTGCTTACAATGATGCAGTTTAACATCCTCTGAACAATGATGAGATTTGTATTTCTTCTATTAAAATTACTAAATATCTTAGACCTAATGATTTATATTTTCTATGACAGTTGATGGGTAACCAGTAGAGTAAATATAGATAAAAATATTGTTTTTCTTTGCTTTAAACAGTCAGACTCTGTCAAAATTCCTTTTTCAGCTGTTTCCGAAATTAAGCATTTGAAACTGCACTGCAGCCCCCCGCCGATACACTAAGCCCTCCGGAACAATGTGAGAGAAGTCAACATTCTGCACTGTGTCAATGTTAATAAGCAGTTAGGAAGAGTCAGTTCTTATCTTCTCAAAGAATTGGAATACATGACTGTGACACTGATCTTTTTTTTTTTTCCATATGCCTAGTTGAAGGGGCAATTTTTATACAATAATGAAAACACAGCTGCATTTAATAGGGATGCTGACATGGCACCTGCCTTTTGATGAATGTAACAGTATGTTTCGGGTAGCATAAGCCCCCATTTTAGCCTTCAAAATGGAAATAACTTTCAACAGGTTTTTAAAAAAAAAAATACAACAATTTGATTTGTAACCCTACGGTCAAAGAATCATGTAATTACCACATGACTTGCTGTGGTTAAATTACCCTTAGTTTCCAATGTAGCGTTCTTCAGATTGCACAGCATACATAATAATTACACTCCAGAGTTGCCAGGTCATTCAAACCATAATTATAATGTGATTTGTATTGTTTATTTCATAGCAACATAAAGAACCTTGTACAGTAATTACTTTTTAAGTGCTTGTTCTTGATAATTGCAAGGTTGTATTCAGAAATGCGTGGATGCAGCTAGATATTCTAAGGGGCAGATCTGATTTCCACCCCTTCCTTTTCACATAACTCAATGCCCCGGAACAAAGTGCTAGCAGGAAATCAATACACAATTTAAAGTACATTTTCCTTGCATTTATATTCAGAATGATTAAAATTGATATCATTGTGTCATATACCAGCACAAAGACGCTAATTGCATAAAGGGAACTTAAGAGAAAAACTGGTGAGGGCTGAAAATATGTAACAAAATGGTGGTGGGGGAGTACCGTTATAAATGCTGGAAAAAGAAGCAGCATGTATAAACTTGCCAGACATATGCTGGTATGTGGCAGTCGGCATGTTAGAGATGTGTAGCTTCTTATGATATTGCCCCCCCCAAGAGATGCTTTGTAGAGTTCTTTGAGTATGCTTTGAGTAAATGGAAGTGGTGCAGATAAAGAGTAATCAGTAAAGGTGTAATCTTTGCTATTTTGACATTGTGTTAATACACAAAGTAAGTGCAAAGTGTATGTTTTAAGGTTGATTTTTACAGTATTTTGCTGAAAAATTAAGAGGTTTGGATGTATGGCGTTGAAATGTATTTTTTGATGCTCTGCGATGGCACTGTTCTTGTCTGCAGCCACAGATTACACACAATAGCTATTTTTCTCATTTTCTAAGAGAGCCTCAGTCTGTTAGGGATGTGGCCAGATTTCATTATAAGGTGACCCTCCTGCAGGTGCAATGTCAAAAAACCACAAGACTACAAGACAGGGTTTCATCATTAGTACCACAAAAAGAAAAAGGAAGTCAGCAAATTGGTAAACATGCAGCCAAATTGATAAATCACTTCTCTAGCACAGAAAAAGATAGCAATAAAGACACATGCACTATTCATTCTGCACTTCTGGGCATCTCCCATTAAATGGCTATGTTTAAATCACACAGGTTATATTTAAATTAACAAAGGTTAATTCTGCAGCATTCCATTTGGGTCCATTCTAGTTCTACCTGCTGTGGAAATCCATTTCCATGTTTAAAGGAGAAAGAAAGGTAAAAACTAAGTAAGCTTTATCAGAAAGGTTTATGTAAATACAGCCATAAGCACTCAAAGAAAAGCTGCACTGTGTCCTCTAGCTAAAGAAACATGGGATGTTTTGTCTTTTTTTTGTGTACATATGTACTTCGGTATAAGACTTCCTCTCTCAGAAAAATCCTTCATTCCCGGGGCGGAGTCTGCACAGCTCTCTCCTCTCTGCCTTCTCCTTCTCTCCCCTCCCACAAGAATGCATAAAAACTCCCACCCCCTCCCATCAGAATGTGTCATCTGAGCTACCAAAGGCTAGAGCTGCAGCAGGAAGCTACTAAGACCACACTAAAATCTCAGCTGCTATCTTACATAGTTACATAGTTACATAGGGTTGAAAAAAGACCAGTGTCCATCAAGTTCAACCCATCCAAGTAAACCCAGCACACCTAACCCACACCTACCAATCTATACACTCACATACATAAACTATAAATACAACCACTAGTACTAACTGTAGATATTAGTATCACAATAGCCTTGGATATTCTGATTGTTCAAGAACTCATCTAGGCCCCTATTAAAGGCATTAACAGAATCTGGCATTACCACATCACTAGGAAGGGCATTCCACAACCTCACTGCCCTCACCGTGAAAAACCACCTACGCTGCTTCAAATGGAAGCTCCTTTCCTCTAATCTAAAGGGGTGACCTCTGGTGCGTTGATTGTTTTTATGGGAAAAAAGAACATCCCCCATCTGCCTATAATCCCCTCTAATGTACTTGTACAGAGTAATCATGTCCCCTCGCAAGCTCCTCTTTTCCAGAGAAAACAACCTCAACCTCGACAGTCTAACCTCATAGCTTAAATCTTCCATCCCCTTTACCAGTTTAGTTGCACATCTTTACACTCTCTCCAGCTCATTAATATCCTTAAGGACTGGAGCCCAAAACTGCACTGCATACTCAAGGTGAGGCCTTACCAGGGACCTATAAACGAACAGAAGGGCTCCTTACTCAGGTATGGTAAAGCTTTCTGCAGAATAATTATAGTGTTCTAGCTTGCATTAATATGGCTAATCTATTGGCAGTAAAATGCCAAAATGACTTTCCTTCTCCTTTAACTAGGACCCATACCAATGTAACAAGTAATGAAAATACATCCAATGCACACAATGTGTTCTTCATTACAGAGTGTGTCGTTGTGACAGAGCTGTCAGTTCTCAGTTTGATGGATTATGTTTTAATAGGTAACTTAAAGGAGAATGCAAGTCAAAATTTAAAAAGCATACTGCCCAATAGTCCTCCTATTGTTTAGTAAAAACGCCACACTTTTGGCTCACCTAATCAAATATTTACTCAGTCACACTTACTTCACATTTCCTAGAACAGGCAGCCATCTCTAAAAAGGTATTCTCCCTTCCTTTCCCTCCCTGCTTCATACTGCACATGTGTTTCATTCCCTCCCCCCCTCCCCTCTGCCAGATCTGCTTCTGATTGGCTGGTGGGCATGTGTAGCTCAGAACAGAAGCCAGGATCAAGTTATACACATGCTCAGAGAATAGGAAGGCTGCCGCTGGCAGCCTACAGGAAGGACAAAGAGATTTCAGTGATGTCACTGTAGTCTTCACACTGCTGTAGGCTGCCAGCACCATATCTCAGAGAAGCAAGCAGGGATCTGGGAATTTAGATATGCAGTAAGTACTTAAAAAGAATGCCTTTAGACTTACTTTTAATTTATATTAACTTTTCATTGTTCTTTAAGTGGTAGTAGTAGAGTGAAGGTGGACAGTGAAGTGGTTTGATTTTGCAAAAACACTTACTGTATACACTTACTGTATACTGTACATCAGAGATCCCCAACCTTTTATACCCGTGAGCCACATTCAAATGGAAAAAGTGTTGGGGAGCAACACAAGCATGGAAAAAGTTCCTGGGGGTGCAAATAAGAGCTATAATTGGCTATTTGGTAGCCCCTATGTGGACTGATAGCCTACAGAAGGCTCTGTTTGGCTTTACACTGGGTTTTATGCAACCAAAACTTGCCCCCAAGCCAGAAATTAAAAAATAAGCACCTGCTTTGAGGCCACTGGGAGCAACATCCAAGGGGTTGGAGAGCAACATGTTGCTCACGAACCACTGGTTGGGGATCACTGCTGTACATCATTGCATACACAATATCTTTCTGTCAAGTGATTACATATTATTTTTACTTATTTAATTGGCTGAAAACTAATTTTTCTAAATACAATCGTTGTGTCTGTAAGGGGACATTTTTACTCCGTTAGCTCATTATACTTGGAATCTTTTTAGAAAGTTCAATATATTTAAATGGAAGATCTTAGATTTTCGTAAGCAAAATGATTTCCTTTCAAACGCTCTCTATTGTCTTTAAGTATGACCTTCTCATCATCAATATTCTGTGACATTTTTGTATGGAGTCTTCTATTTTGTGAAATAATGTTAACCAAGATTATTTACCTTACATAACCGGCATAACATTTACTTGAAGTTCAATATTTACTTCAGAAAATGTTTTCCCTCTCTATCAAATGTAATATGATAATCATTTTTATGTTCATTCTTATCTAATGCTATAACTTTTGTACTTTTTATGTTAAAGTAAATCGTAGACCTAGCCCTGGTTTCAAATAAATATTTCCTGGTCTAGTGGAGCTAGAAGAATGACTCTATGACTACTGTATATGTCAATAACTGGACTTTGCCTGTTATAATAAATGGTCAAAGATATAGTTCTTAACATGTAAATGGGGCCTATGGAACAGATGTGCCCAAGTTAACAAAGTGTCGATATAGGAAGCAAACATTGGCCCCACTTATGTCAAATGCAATTGACTTGTAGGTAAGTAACTCTTTTCATACTTTCTTAAAGGTATATGTTCCAATACAGTGATTTTGCTCAGGGTCAGAAATAGGGGTAGGAGAGAAAGCTACAGTACCTATGGGGCAGTTGCAGGCAGGGCCAGATTTAAAGATAGGGCACCCCTAGGCCACTTGCAGAGCCCACCCCCCTGCTCAATTAGCTGGAATTGAACTCAGAACCACATAAATAACGTAAAAAACATTCCCAATTTGTTATTGCAAACTTTTTTAAAATTATGTTTTTTTTCATTAGGTTGACATGTCCTTTAACAGTTAATTGTTTCCTTTGTGTTACAGGCAGATTACAATACTACATAATGTCTTATAATGTATATGTTATGCCATCGACTCTTCTGCAATATCCTGATGGTGAGTCTGTTTCCAAATACTATTGGAAGGTCTGAGTGAGTATGATGAGTGGTTTTTAGTATATGGCCCCTTTGACCAATGTTTCCTTTCTTGCGAGCTGCTGCATCAAGAGACACTTCTTTGGCATTTAATACAGATCTTCCTTGTCCCACTAAGCACTACATTGTGCAAGGGTTAGATAAAAATGTATAGTGTATGGCTATGTAAGTGTTAACATTTTGTGGCTCTTATCACACTTACTCTTCCACCCATCAACTATCTGTTTAGGAACATAAGGGTAAAAATCCAGTTTTGGTGTATAAAATTGTTGTTAAATGCTTTGGGGGAAAATGTAGTACTAGTTCCTGCTTTTCAGATGTACTGCATATTTCTAGAAGGTGCTAAATAAGTAAGTGTTATGATACTGTGAAAATCATTGCTGAGATCACATGCATGTGAATATTTATTCTGCCTCTCTGAGGAAAAATGTACCAATTTGAGAGTGTTACAGAAGCAAACATTAAATTAAAAATGAAAACACAAGCTATTCCAGTAAATATAATGTGTCTGTCAATCCTCAGTTGCTCTGTACTAGTAGCCAGTGGCCAGTAAAGCACTGGATATGTCTTTTAGATATATTTAATATTTAAAATGTGTTTTTTGGAATGCAGGTGTTTTTTCAGAAATATACCAGCTGCCAAGTTATCCCATCAATTTATTGTAGAATCCAGAAACAATGGATGTGTTAATGAAACATTGGCATATTCAGAAGCCTTCACTACAACAGTAAGTTTTAATAAGAAGTAGTGAGTCTTCAGTGGGGGATATTTATGTATATCATAATAATCTCTTTTATCTCCATACATTCCAAGGCACCTTCAATTATTTTTTATTTCTTGCTTTCCTTATCATAACAACCTTTTTCTACTCTTTGATCGACTATTTGACTTTTTGTGCTTTGATCTAATTTCTTCTCCATCCTGTCAGCTGACCTGATCATCACCCATGCCCAACTTTGGTTTAGTATCCCTCACCTTTGCAATGTTTGTTCATCTTACTTAGTATAGATGACAGCAAACGATTGGCAGCTAATCATCTTCTTAAATACTATATTTCAAATAAGAGCAAATAAGAGCAGTATGTGACCTTGTCTTTAGTGTGTTTGACCTTTTGTTTGTGGTATGAAAGCATAATCCCTTGCCACTTATATATATGTCATGTCATATATGTATGTGTGTCACTAAGGAGCTATATAACCATATAAAAGGGGGTAGAGTGATAGAAATCCTGAACCTCCACTCTTTATCTGTATCCACCTCTTTATGTGCATGGTGGTAGTGGGGAATCAAGGCATGGGCCCTGCTGGTGTGGGCTGCAGGGGCCCTATGAGTGTGGGTTGCAGAGCGCCCACATGACGCAACTTCAGCTCCCCTTTTATTTCTCCAGTTGTTTACACTGCCCTGTTTTAATTTACTTTCCCTCCCTTTATGGAAGTTTGCTAACTCTATCTGTCGCTTTTACTCTGCTATCCACTGTCTTCATTTCTTCCTCTCCTGTTGCCTCTTCTCGATGCTGTCTCCTCTTCTCTAAAGGTCTGTGGAGGCAAGATGTGGCACACACAGGTGTGGTGAATGGTAGTTTGTAGGTGGATGGATGTATAGCTGGCAAGCAGGCAGGCAGACAAGGGGGTAGAAGGTAGCTTCCAGATGGTCATAGTAGTAAGGCTGGTGATTGAAGATATTGCTGACTGCCAGTGGCAGCAGACTGGTGGACGGGTAGCAGAGGCCGCCAGTTGGTTTTTGTGATGCTGGGTGATAGTGAAAGATGCCTTGGGGCACTTGGAGAGACATGCAGATTAGTATGCATGTATCTAAGTTATAAATGGTGCATTCTGATGCAGGAGTTATAGTTTGGCCTATAGAAAAACAGGCAAACTGTAGAATATTGCTGAAAATCATGCAAATGGCAATAACTGAAGGTAATGGAAATCGCAATATAAATGCCTAGTTTCTTGCTTTGATTACAGTTGCTACTCCAATAGAAAACATCTTGTATCATTGTTTTCCCTCAGGTATTTCATTTGAAAGTTAAATGGCGTTATGTAATAAAATGTGCAATATTTGGTACTAGTCATCTATAGCAACTTTAGGAAGAAGCATTTTACCTGTTTAAATGCAAAGATCTTATTGGTTGCTATGAGCTACTGCACCTAAGCAGTCTTTGAACATTGTGTGAGGGTAACACTTAAATCTCTGTATTAAAGGAACAGTAACACCAAAAAATGAAAGTGTATTAAAGTAACTAAAATATAATGTGCTGCTGCCCTGCACTGGTAAAAGTTGTGTGTTTACTTCAGAAAGTCTACTATAATTTATATAAATAAGCTGCTATGTAGCCATGGAGGCAGCCATTCAAAGGAGAAAAGGCACAGGCACATAGCAGATAACAGATAAAACACTATTGTATTCTACAGAGCTTATCTGTTATCTGCTATGTAACCTGTGCCTTTTCTCCTTTTTTCCAGCTTGAATGGCTGCCCCCGTGGCTACACAGCAGCTTATTATATAAATTATAGTAGTGTTACTATAGCAAACACACCAGTTTTACCAGTGCAGGGCAACAGTGCATTATATTTTTAATACTTTAAAGCTCTTTCATTTTTTGGTGTTACTGTTCCTTTAAGATGAGTGCAAGTAATTAATACATTTGCAAAATGTTTGCAGAATGTAACATTTGTTAATAGTAGTTATTTCTGGATGTGTGCATTTTCATGGAAGCAATGAGTAAGTGTTTTATTTTTGCTTTTTTTTTTTTTTAAATGCAATTCCTTCTCCCTGTCCCTGGACTCACTGATGCTGAGTTTTCCTCCTTCCCATCTCACCCTGGGGACTTCTTCACATTTCAAATCCATGTTGGAGCCTCAGAAATTCTCACTAGCAACCCTGCTTGGCATTATTCCATGAGCAAGCTGACTTCTCCATCTGATTGCCATTATATAACATAGTGAAAGTAGACCATGGGAGTGTCAATTAATTCTGCTTGTCATTCTGACCATGACATGCACGACAGCATGGACAATTTTTTATCAAAATATTTTTATTACCATACCAAGTTTTAGAGTCTACATGCATCTATGAAATAGAGTGATAACCAGCAATAAATGGTTTAGGTATAATAAATAACAACAGATCATTGAGTTCATTCACTAAGACCCAGATCTCAGTAAGCAAACAGACCTGGATATATGAAATGTAAATTCCCCTCTGTCTGATATTGAAATGACTTCTCCTATTTATAAAGCCTTATGGTCTTCCTTTGTAGGATAATTCCCTAGATTTCATTTTGTTTAGCATTCAAGCTCAAAGATAGCTCTTTCTATACCATGGGGTTTTTGCCTGCCTTTTTTATAGCCTTACATTTACGGCAGTTATAGTGGTATGTAAAAAAACGATGCCCTTAACTAGTATGAAACTATAAAAGCACAAGATAATCTGCTTCTTTTCCCTCATACCTTCTGTCTCCCAACATGATGCCTATGAGTCATTCAAGTTTATTATACAGTAGATTTGGTATGGAAAAAAAAGAATTGCAGGAATGACTGGATCTCAATGTCTGTAGCAAGTTTAAAGAGGACAGTAAATCCACAAGCCTGCTCATTTGTTTTATTATTAAAAATGTTCCTTAATGTAAAATTATATCCATCACATTTTAAAGCAGTTGGTTTAGGGCAAGGGTCCTAGTTAGAGACCACTTAAAAAAACTGGCTTGGCTCTTAACTCTATTGCAAACAAATCCTAGTTAAGTGGATGTAACTCTATTGGTCTCCTGCTTAATTTAGAGGATTATCAGACGACAGCAGGTGAAAGCGTGGGAAAAAGTGTAAGAGACGGTAAAGACAAGCATTAAACCCATGAACAATGAACAGCTGTCCTGTAAAACTCTCCTGTTAAGGAAAATAAAGGTGAGAAAATGATTGTAAATGCTTAGAAAGAAAATAGGTTGTGAAACATTACTAGCTGTTTTTTAAAATGAATTGGTAGCCAGTCCAGCCAACCTCCTGAGGCCCAGTCAGGTTGATAGAACAGATACTTACACAAATATTTTGCATGAGTTTATGTATACATACAGTTGGAGTTAAATTTAGATTAGGATTTGCAGATCTGGCTGCTCCACTTATCCAACACAACATTAAACAATGACCCCCTTAAATACCCATATTTTCTCATTTTACACAGCGGTTCAATACATTATTTTTGTGTATTACAAAGGTACAGTGTGGTGCAATACATTACTAGTTAAGAGGGAACATAGATTCCAGTTCACCTTCCAGCTATTGTTCCCTAAGATTAACAGACTGTATGCTGTAATTGCGATGAACAAATACATTACTGTTCTATAAATGTTATTTCCTGAATGACAATAGTGTAGATGGAGGGAAGGAATAGTGTGGCTTACTGAGAAAAGCTCTGCTAAGATATTGTATACCAGCTTCAAAAGAATATGCAAAATTATTCACATACATATTCAGTGAACATTTACACATAAACAGCTTTCAAATAGGAATAAGTAATAGAAAGTTCTACACAACCTCAGAGCAGTCAGCAAATGTGTTCAGCTATTTTCATACTTACCGACTAAGCCTGCAACAATGATGCAGAATGTTGCAGGTGTCAGCTTCTTAGGAAAAGTATCTATGAAAGAAATTTGTTTTAATTAACTTTGAAACATGTTTAGCATTTCCTGTCACAGTTTGTTTTAATGCGGTTCTATGTAGACTTCTGATTCCTATTAGCAAAATGTATTGCTAAAAGGAAATGTAGGAGACTAACAGGAGCATAGAAAAAAAACAAAGGCTCTTTAAAAGACAGCAGAAAATTACAAATATGTCCTGAAATATGAATACTTCAGTACTTAAAGAAATAGTGGTTCAAAAAATAAAAACCATTCATTTGAATTATAGTAATGTATTTCCTGTAAGGGCTATGGCACATAAGCTGTAGTCTCTAATAAAAAAAATTCAGCTGGCTGAAAATTGCCTGGCATTATCCCTTCTTCCTCCCATAAGGTGTGACAGTTTTGAACGTCTCTTGATATTAAGAAGGGAGGGCTTAAGACATTTTTTGGATTAGAGTTCTTTTGAAAATGTGAAAAGGTATTGTTAATGCAATAATAATGATCATTAAATGCACTTTATAATAGCTACCTGTCCAGTGCTGTGTGCATAAGTAGCACTATATATGAACAAAAATAAACATTCATATATACATCCAGTGCCAGGCCCTGGGCTGATTGTGCCCAAGGCAGGACCCAACTCTTGTCACCCCTCTTGCTCCTCCCTCATACCTGCACTACTCAATGAGGGGAGGGGGTGGTGACAGGCAGTTTGAAGGAGGAGCAGGACAGAGCAGTGATGAGTTGGGCTAACAGGTGAGCTGCAGTGGGGCCAAAAATAGGAAATAGAGGTGCCAGCTTGGCGCCCCTCCACCATTGTACCCTAGGCATGTGCCTCTTCTGCCTGCCCCTAGTTCGGGCCTTGCATCTATAAAAAGTATGCAGGGAGGTCAGAGCACACATAAGTATACCAATTATGTCATGGATAGGATCATTTAATGAACATCTCTCACATTTTTTATTTGGCTTCTATAGAGATTATAGAGTGGGACAGCTATAGGGGCTAAGTTTGCCCCCTTTTTCACTGGCTTCAATATGGGAAGGTGGAAGGAGAT
Source organism: Xenopus tropicalis (assembly GCF_000004195.4). Taxonomy (NCBI): domain Eukaryota; kingdom Metazoa; phylum Chordata; class Amphibia; order Anura; family Pipidae; genus Xenopus; species Xenopus tropicalis. The sequence goes on from NC_030679.2 coordinate 82,594,228, forward strand.
CCACACCTATGCACATATGAAAAAGGATATGAATTGTTACTTTACATTTTAGAGACAATTTGTTATGCACATGACATGGCATTTATATGTCTTTTGATAATATTGTAAACCCTGTGACTAACAAATTGAATTTGCAATTTAGTAGCAAATTTAATGACAACTGTATACATTTTCTGGATGTGAACATGATAGAATTTAAGTTATAAACCTATACACTGAATATTGGGCAAACAAGGTGTTAGTGGGTCAAGCTTTTCTTATGTATCAAAATTCTCAACAGTTTTGCAATATGTATAAATGATAATGTGTCATAAGTGACAAAAAAGATGAACTGGAAAGGAGATCATCTAGAGAGATTATCACCCCAGTGTTTTTGCACAGAAGTTGTTTTCAAGAGGAATTCTGAATTGTTGGGGTGACTCTCTGGTCTTACTATCAGCTTTCCTACTTTTTTGATACTTATGTTGTCGGTATGTATGTAAGCGTAACTTAACTTTTTGTTTTCATTGAGCATACTGATATACTACTATAATGTGCCAGATTATTTCTTCCATGTTTATGCATTTTTGTTGTACTTTTTTTAGGGGATGACCATTTCTATCACCTATAAATTAATTGTGTAACTAATGTGGGCAGTATTTCTAGCTCAGAATGCCCTCCAGTCATTATAGAAATTAGGAAGCTTGTCACTACAATGTATTGGAAACCATGTAGTCGCAATACTTTGCTACGTGCTTGCTCCTGTTATTCTAAGAAGTTAATCCTTATGGACCAGTTTTGGAGGGAATGTATGCAGTACAAATGATGCAGTTTGGGTAGGGGAGATGTGCCCAACCTTTATACATGGCAGGAAAATATAGGGTTTACATGTCCTTTAAGACTGGGTGTCAACAACATTACAAGGAGTGGGAATTTCACTCCACGCTAACTAAATAACTAATTAGCAATTATTTAATTGTAATTGAAAAGCAAGTCATATATATGCTTACTACTTAAAAATATGACACTGTGCATGGCATGTACAATGTTATACCTTAAAGGGGAAATATACTATTGGGATGTGTGTTATTTTTTGCATTTATAAAATGTGACAGGCAGTTATTAAAAATATATTTATTGGAAGAGCAAACATTAAGTCAAAACTAAAAAGTATATGATTTGTAAACTTTATCCATAACCTTAGCTAATGCTGGTGGTGAAAACACTAGGTAATTTCCCATGGTTGCCAACTTAGACATGTTGTTGCATGCTTTCTTGTGATAATTATAAGCTTAAGGCTAATTATGATTCTTCTGCTATAGACATGATACTAGCTGCAAAATCAGGCTGTTAAACAGCTATCCTAGAGGACTGCCTCTTCCCTCTAGTTTTTATCCAAAGGAGTGAAATACAGACCTGAAAAACATAAATTACGCTAGGGAAAAAAAAAGAAATTAACAGAATTTATTTTCTTTCTATATTGTCTACTTTTGACTTAGCAACCACAAGCTGAAACCTTTTCCTTTTCTTATCTGCATATTGTTTTTCACTATGACCAGAATTTAGATGTTCAAATATCCATTTTGTCTGGGCACAGTGCTATTGAGCATCACAGAAGGGAAACATGCTGCTTTTAAGGGAATGGCACCCACTCTACTTTTTTTTTTTTTGCTGGGGTATAGAAAATGCTCAAACAGGAGTGGGACCTGTTATCCAGAATAGTTACATAGTTACATAGGGTTGAAAAAAGACCAGTGTCCATCAAGTTCAACCCATCCAAGTAAACCCAGCACACCTAACCCACACCTACCAATCTATACACTCACATACATACACATATACATATATACAACCACTAATACTAACTGTAGATATTAGTATCACAATAGCCTTGGATATTCTGATTGTTCAAGAACTCATCTAGGCCCCTCTTAAAGGCATTAACAGAGTCTGCCATTACCACATCACTAGGAAGGGCATTCCATAACCTCACTGCCCTCACCGTGAAAAACCACCTACGCTGCTTCAAATGGAAGCTCCTTTCCTCTAATCTAAAGGGGTGACCTCTGGTGCGTTGATTGTTTTTATGGGAAAAAAGAACATCCCCCATCTGCCTATAATCCCCTCTAATGTATTTGTACAGAGTAATCATGTCCCCTCGCAAGCGCCTCTTTTCCAGAGAAAACAACCTCAACCTCGACAGTCTAACCTCATAGTTTAAATCTTCCATCCCCTTTACCAGTTTAGTTGCACGTCTCTGCACTCTCTCCAGCTCATTAATATCCTTCTTAAGGACTGGAGCCCAAAACTGCACTGCATACTCAAGGTGAGGCCTTACCAGGGACTTATAAAGGGGCAAAATTATGTTCTCATCCCTTGAGTCAATGCCCTTTTTTATACAAGACAGCACTTTATTTGCTTTAGTAGCCACAGAATGACACTGCCTGGAATTAGACAATTTGCTCAGGACCAGGGGTTTTCCAGATAATTGATCTTCCCATAATTTGAATCTCCATACCTAGTTGACTAAAAAGTAATGTCAGCTTTAAATAAACCCAGCAGGATTGTTTTAACTCCAAGGATTAATATATATTATATTAATTATATATATATTAATAATTAATATCTTATCAAGTGCATGGATCAAGTACAAGGTTCTATGTTATTATTCTAAAAAATAAAGGAAATCATTTTTAAAAATTTGAATTATTAGCTTCAAATGGTGTCTATAGAAGATGGACTTACTGTATTTCAGAGTTTTCTGGATAATGGGTTTTTGAATAACAGATCCCATACCTGTGTACCTTAATTAAAAAGTTCAGTGGTTTTAAAGTTGTTGTTCATTTTAAAATTAACTCTCTGCATAGTGTAGACAGCAAATTTTAAATCAATTTCCAACAGGTCTTTTTTATTTTTGTATTTTCTTTTGCGTGGAATGCCATTTTTGTTCATTATGCAAACACAAAACCCCCCCCACAAATCTCACAGGTGTTAAAAACAAAAAAAGGACAAATTATATACGAGGTATTAATGGCATGGTTACGTTAGCAAAGTCACTTGTCAAGGTCAACGATTAAAACTGTAGAAGAATAAAAAGCTTACGGTATATGAACTAAAGCCCTTCATTTAAAGTTTAGGAAGAGATGCTATTCACTGAATTTATTAATTTTAATACATCATGAAATATACATCATGGTATGTCAGTTCTTTACTTCTGGAATGCTATGCATTTGAAAAATGTTTGGCACATGCACGTCTTTGCTGATTTCTTTAATACTCACCTTAATGAGTTACCAACTGGCAACATCACTGTCTTCACTGATTCTGATCTGAAAGGAATTATTTCTCTTTTGATGATATCTTAGGCTTGCTGCCAAACACCTTTAAAAACTTAGAACAAGTCCATGTTCATTCCAATAACTACAATTATCCAGAATTTTTCTAAATTATTTTCCCCTTTTCCCCACCCCCCTGATCTTAACATTATTTTAAACACAAGACACTTAATCATAAAATTGATTCTATTTTCTTGTAAACCTAATACCATGGCTCCTATACTTGTGCATATCGAAGAACTGCAATACTGGTTTCTAACATTCAGTACAGTTGACTTTGACAAATGGCCTAGAGCCATATTTATGCTGCAGGTTTAGGCTGTTTTGTTATCACTTGACCAAGTAAGAATAACCAGGTTGTTTACACTGATGGGAGGCTAAGGATAATTTCTGGTCTGATTTTATTTTAGTCATTTATACCTACAAGCAGTAGGCTGCGGCCAATGGTCCCTCTAATTCCTTATCAGCTATGTGTGCAAAAACATTTTTTGTGTACACATTTTTAAAATTGTTTGCTCAATTTAGAAAAGATTCTTTGTGCATGCCACAATTTGTTATGTGCGCTGGTCTAAAACTTTGTGTGCTTGTGCCCAACTACACAGCTTAGAGGGAACATTGGTAGCAGCAACCAAATTAAACAGCAAATATGTGACTGCACAAACTACATAACTACATAAAGGGACATACAATAGCTGTTAGCTAAAGGGAGACAAAGGGAAATAGGGGAGACAATGTAGCATGGGCTACAAAAATGCATTGTCCTGGGTCATAGGCTGGAAGTAAAATAGTTAAAGGGAGTCAGATGGTACTGAATAATTGTGTTTTGCAGATGCTCCAAATTGCCAGCAAAGGGAGTTGCCCAACAGTAATAGCCATGACACACAATGAAAATGTATGTTAGAAACATGACATTTATAAGGGTCTAAATGAAGGTGAGGCAGTGTGGCACAATGCACAAGAAGTTATAGGTGTCAGAAATTATCAGAATACTGCAAGAATTGGGTTCCATGTAGTTTCTCTACTAAAGCCTGACAACATGCAATAACAACATGTGTGTATATATATTATGTTAAAAAAAAAAAGAAAGTATATAAAGTTGTGGCCCATGAGGCTGAGGGCAAAGGCAATGGTCGCTATGTTGCTGTCAGTCTGCATTTTTTTATTCAGTCTGAGAGAAGCAGACAAAAGAGAGAAAATCTTCTGCCAGTATCTTAACACTATCTTCATGTCTATTTGCCCCCTCTTTCTTTAATTCACTTTATCTTTTTACTTCTATATTGCTCACTTACTGGTCCAATTTTCCTTTTTTTTTTCTTTTCTATACATCTCCTATTCCACTTGTATTAATCTACATGCATTCTAAGCTTGTTTTGTTCTTCGTTTTTACTTCATCTTGCAACTTCAAAACCTGTTGAGTGTGCTATGCTTCATAGCATATACATATTCACTGACTCTAACTGTAAACTTAGTGCTTAATTAAGCTATTGAAGGAAAACTATACCTCCAAACTACCATTTAGCTCCCTCAGAGATCACATGACAGGAAATAATGCAGCTTTAACTGTAACAGGAAGTAGTGTGGAAAAACAAAAGGCAGAACTCTGTCCATTAATTGGCTGATGTGGCCTAGCATGTTTGTGTGCCTTGGCTTGTTTGTGTGTACTGTGAATCCTATGATCCCAGGAGGCAGCCACTAAAATGGCAATTTTCTATTTAGGAGTACCCAATGGCACATACTACTAAAAAAGTATATTTTTATGAAAATGGTTTATTTAGATGAAGCAGGGTTTTACATATGAGCTTGTTTAAGTAACACGTGAGGAAGAAAATATGGCTAGCGCAATGGTACCTGGATCACCAATAATTCTATGTAGTGGTACAGCTTTATGATAAGCTTTGGATAAATATTAATATGGTAGTTCAGCAAACAGTGACTACCTTTCTGCATTAACCTTCATTTTTGACATTTTTCCTCCTCTAAAATGTCATTTTCATATAAAATATTTTATAGGAGGCACTGATAGAAAACTGTTTTATCCATAGAGTATATCGAAACAAAAATATATACTGCTATTACATATATTACCTGTTTAACACTGATTTACCAAATAACATGTCGGTTTGCACTCTGGAACGATGCAGCAGGAAAGCTCCTTTTATTTTCAGTGGATAATTAGAAATAATATTATGAAGTATACAGCTGGAAACTATTAAAGAAATTAAAACTGAACTGCAAAAAAATTATAGTTGAACATTTACTGATTTTAAAATTTATTCCATTATTGCAAGCATGCATGTGAATATCATAATATTTTTATTTCCTTTTTTATTGCATTTTTATATTGCTCATCGTCAAAATCAAATATTATTGTTAAATGCCTTTTTTGAATTGTCCATTATTATTTGTATTATAAATGTAGAAAAAAGTGCTGAAATATAGAATTAATATTATATTTTTTATTACTACCCAATCTAACCCCCACCGAAGAGGATAATGCAAAATTCTAATAAAGTTTCAATATCACATGTACATTTTCATTGTTTATTACTGCAATAAAACATTCTTTATGTCAGCTAAAGAGATCTAGTTTAATCTCCGGTTTGCTCTGCTAGATGTGAATAATGAGTTTTTCATCTTCCCATAAAAGCGTGGCACCCAAATTGCCATGAAGAGGCAATATATATTGTATTTTGCCTTCCTATCAGCTCTTTTAAAGTATTTATCTTTTTTAGATGCATTATGCACGGCAAATAGTGCATGCCAAGCCTTTCTATGGGCTGATTAAGGTGAAAAAGCTACCTGAGGTAGGTCTGTCAGAGACCTTTGTCACTTATTGGCTCAGATTCTTACAAGTATTACTCGGCTTCCACTATCACTAACATTTTCTTATTCTTGTACAATAACAAAATACCATCCTATGATTGGAACCCTACAATATGTCCCATAATATTTTTAGTACTAAAGGGCAACAAAAGCTTTGGATTATTTTATCACTGACTGCAGAACACAAGTTAGGGAATGATAGAGGCAGCAGGCTGCAATGGCTCCCTGTCCTCACTGCATGTCCTATGACTAATGTTGAGCTGTGCTCCTTGTGTCATATTTTTATCTACTACCAGGTGTACATTACAGCCAATATTTTTCCTAAAAAATACTAACATTAATATTATACAAAATATTTGATATTAGAAAGAAGCTTATTTTTTGTGATTCAGTCCCTAAATTCTATGGGAAGTGTTTACTTTATCCAAAAAAGTTTTTTTTGTTTACTTAGCTAAATAGATCAAACCGAGAACCTGAAGTGGTTTCATTCTCCAGGTACCTGGTTGTTGCTAATAATTTAAGTTGAGAATGCAGATACACAGATTACCAGAGCACAAATAATCCTGCTGCTTAATAAACTCTTGCTTATCTGTAAAATAGAGACAGACAGTATAAAAGGGGGTAAAGAAGGGGTTTGCTTATACAGTGCTTAGTATGTGTTTTTCAATGAATACAACTGATTGCAGAGAATAGGGAAAATAATAAGAGGGGAAATAGTAAGGTTGAAAAAAAATAGCCATGCTTTTGTCAATATTAAAAAGAGAATAATGATTTTTTTGAAAAAAAAAAGATACATTTTTAGCAAAAGTTCTATTTATTTTGCTTATATTGACAAAATGTATATATTTGCTCATTCTACCCCTTTAAAATGGCACAGAGATTAGAAGCCCACCAGGCCCACTGTCACAGAGACCCCCAGTAGCCAGTGGATCTGCTGCCTCTATTTGTATACCCTAACTAATAGCTGAAATACATAAAACCGGTAGTTCAGCAACAAAAGCTGGAAATACTGTTGAAGGTGTAGCAGTTTGTATATATTTATATTTGGTGAAAGTCAGCAGAATTATTCAGTACTCTGTAGACTAGAAATATGCGCTGAGGTAATGCATACACAAGCCCATTGTTACAGTGCAGTCATGATGGAGGGCCGTTATCCAACAACTTGTGCTTAGTGAAATGAAAAAGATGAATATGTGAATAGTAATGGAGTGGGCCCAAACATTACTGCTCATTGGAATACTGATTTATTGGTGTTTAACATGGCAATAATAATTTAGAATCTGTCAGTGCTGTTTATGCCTTTCACTGTCAATCTTGTGGCAGCAAAAAATATTTAGAGAAAAGCTTGCCTTTACTGTGTATGGATGAGGCATCACTCCGACACTGCATTTCCAGCTTGATATTTTATATTTCCTGCCAACTTTACCCCATTTTTTTGTGACCTTTCAAGTGAATAAATTGCCAGACCTGGCAAATACACCTTCTGTTTTTCATAATCGCATTGTATTGGCTTTAGTGCTCCTACAAGAGCTGGATTCTATTAATCATTTTATAGATTAAATGTTGTTTTGTATTGTTTCTGTCCTATTCAGTATTTGAGTATGTCATCTTTTCTTAGGTGATAAGCTATTCTGAGTGAAAAGTACAGCTCATTGAAACATGAAAAGGTGAAAACCGCTATTCAGTTGTTGCTATTGCTGTTTTCTTCTGTGCTTTTCACACTTCGGACTTGGCTGCTTTCAGGTTGTGTATATTATTTGGAATCAGTTTGGAAGGAAGCAGGAGTAGCAAGAGCTACAGGCATTTAATTATAATGCTGGTTGGCTTTCTTCCTGTTGGTTTTTCAGAAAGTAATGTGCAGCATGGATACTTAATATTAATGCATCTCTAATAGAATATTCCCAACCATCCTAACCCTTTGTGAAAAGGGTATACTCCTAAGCAACCATGGTGGATGGTGACAAGTTCTGTGTAATTATACAGTATATTCATGTCTGTTTTTTTGAGCACCTGTCCAAATAAGGGACAAAAATAAATAACTGTAATTATTGTAAATAAATTGTAAATGTGTCCTAAAAAATAGGGGGCATAAAAACACTACTTGTACCACTGCTGTGCAAGTACCAGTATGGGTTGTCTTATCAAACCTGTTATTCAGAAAGCTCAGAATTATGGGAAGGCCATCTAACATAGTCCATTTTAAGCAAATAATATTGTTTTATCTGTAATACTAAGGGCTGTGGCACACGGAAGATTAGTCGCCTGCGACAAATCTCCCTTGTCGCGGGTGACTAATCTCCCTGATATGCCATCCCACCGGCTAGAATGTAAATCGCCGGTGGGATGGCATACGAGGCGCGGCGATTTTCCGAAATCGCAAAGTTGCCTCGAGAGGCGCCGCGTATGCCATACCATCGACCATTTACATTCTAGCCGGTGGGATGGCATATCAGGGAGATTAGTCACTCAAAACAAGGGAGATTTGTTGCGCGACTAATCTCCCCATCTGCCACAGCTCTAGTTACCTTTTATTTAAAGGTAACTAAGCTGCATAAATCAATAACTCTGGCAAAACAATTCTATTGGTTTATTTAATGTTCAAATGTTTTAAGTAGACTTAATATTTGGTGATGCAAATTACAGAAACCCTGTATCTGGAGAATCTGAGGTACCAAGAATTCCAAATTACAGATCCTATACCTGTAGTAGTAGTAGTAGTAGTAGTAGTAGTAATAATGAACTGTAAGACGAAATTGAAGTTTTAACAAGAACTTAGTACATAGTCTATGAGGGCCACAGAGATGGTTTTACTTCAGAAATGCTCATATGGTATTAGTAGCACCAGATAATACCTAAGGTTGCATGCACTGTTTGTGACACTCCTTGCAATAGTATCCTGACTTATTTCTTGTCCTTATTTTAAATTACAGTTAACAATTCTTGTAATGACAGGGATGTATTTTTGGTTTGGGAACTGTGGTTATTCTGTTTATTTAGTTAAGGTGCATAAACATTTTCACCTGAACAACAGCTACCAAACCTTCAAAATGTCAGAAATTAAAGTTAATGCAGAAAGGTAGTCACTGTTTGCTGAAATACTATATTAATATTTATCCAAAGCTTAACATAAAGCTGTACCACTACATAGAATTATTGGTGATCCAGGTACCATTGCGCTAGCCATATTTTCTTCCTAACGTGTTACTTTCTTCTGCCTTGACTCGAGTCAGTGCTGATACTCGCGAAAGAAGAGGGACAGAGCATGCAAAAAACCTGGGTTTAAATATGAAACATTACAGATGCTTTTTAGATGAAGAATACTTATAATATGCTTCTCTTTGTCTGTTAAAGGAAAACTATACCCCCCAAACCATATATGTCTCCATAAAAATATATTGCATAAACAAGCTCATATGTAAAACCCTGCTTCATCTAAATAAACCATTTTCATAAAAATATACTTTTTTAGTAGTATGTGCCATTGGGTACTCCTAAATAGAAAATTGCCATTTTAAGAATTAAATGTTTGCCTCCTGGGATCATAGGATTCACAGTGCACACAAACAAGCCACGGCACACATACATGCTAGGCCATATCAGCCAATGAATGGACAGAGTTCTGCCTTTTGCTTCCACACTACTTCCTGTTACAGTTAAAGCTGCATTATTTCCTGTCATGTGATCTCTGAGGGAGCTAAATGGTAGTATAGTATATAGTTTTGGAGGTATAGTTTTCCTTCAATAGCTTTGCTGCTTTGGCACTAAGTTTACAGTTAGAGTCTGTGAATATGTGTATGCTATGAAGCATAGAACTCTCAACAGGTTTTGAAGTTGCAACATGAAGTAAAAGCGAGTAAGAACAATAAACGCTACTGGCTTGTGCCAAGCAAATTGGATAATAATGCTATTTTGAATGTTGCATGCATTAGCATACTGGATGTGATGCCATCTCTCTTTAAAAATGGTTGCTGTAGCATTTAATTTGCATGTGTGAAATGCACATGCAAATTAAATGCTAATTGGGGCATTGTACACTATTGTGATGGATGGAATTTAGGACATTTATACTGAAGTTCTGGCAAAAAAAAATGCTGCATTCTTGAGAAAAGCTGATTTGCATCTAAATAACTGCACTCTGCACTGCATTGGTAAATGAGCCATTAGGGCTGATTCACTAAAGTGCGATAAAATGAGTGCTATTTATAGCATGCGTTAAAAATTTTATCGCTTCTTATTTTTCGTGACTTAATGCACGATTCACTTAAAGGATACTTGTGTTAATTTAGACGCGATGTTGCTTGCGTTATTTAAGTTGCAATGTTATTTTCCGTGCGTGCGTTAATTCCCGCTGCGTGCGATATATTTAGCTGCTTGCTATATTATCTCGCAATTTAACGCACATAACCATTACGTTCGTAAAACTACTTTTCTGCAAATGACCATTTCCCTGAAAACTGGAGGATGCATCACTCTAGGGCAAACACAGACTTGACAAAATCCTACTGCAAAGTCCATGTTCTGTTGCCAAAAGCTCACCAACCACAATTTTCTTTAAGTACCGCCTGCCTGAAGTAGGTGTTAATTTTCACACAGACTAATGCAATATTTAGCGCATCTAACGCTTCATATGTGTATGTGAATCATGCGTTAGTATTGTTAGCATGCCTTAAAATTAACATATTGCGGTAGCGCGCTAATGCACGCGATATGCGACTTAATGCATGTAACAATGTGAATTGCACCTTTTTTTTCCCGCACCAATTTTAACACAAACAAGCATGCGATAGGCGTTATCGCACTTTAGTGGATCAACCCTATTGTGTCTCAATGCTTTCCCAAATTTGGCAGTTTTGATGAAATACCTGAAAATCGACTTCCATTTTCAAACACCTTATGTCCCTCATGGCATAAGGTAACAAGATATCCTAAATATGAAAGCCAAGGGTCCAGTAGACAGTTTGATGCCAATTGTGTATAGGATCACCAAAGTATCTGGCACTTCTAGATCCCAAAAGTAAGTTAGTGCATACATATTTCATGGCATATATTTTTACTACCAAGAAATACACCCCTGATTTACGTGTGGTAAAAGTGGCAAATAAGTAAGTTGCCCCCAGAAAACCATATATTTTCTGATGAAACCAAATTGGGTAAATACATCTTTCTACTGCAAACTACCAAACAGCAAAGCTATACTAAAAACAGCATTTTTTTTTGGAAATGAGGCCCATGCATGTTTGTATGTCAAGTGGGAATTTTTTGGAGCACACAGCCATTTAACATTAAGCTTACAGTTTAAAGACATAAACTATTATTTCCCTATCTAATGTCATACCATACTAGTGTCTTGTCAACATAATCAATGTTTGTATAATCATAGGCCCCACCTAGGGAATATAAATGAGTCCTGGGATTTCATGACATCATTGATCATATCAACATATTGTTTATTACTTAATAGGCAATACCAAGTCAATTAGGAAGGAAACATTACAACCAATACACTTTTTTTTTTATCCTAAGTGCATCATTAGTCACTTTGAAGGTAATTATCTTAGTCTTTACAATTTAAGAACAAATGTTACATACCTTAGTGCCACACTTTTTAAATTTTTATGATCTTCAGTCAGTTAGTCTCTATTCTGAAACATACTTTAACAGACAAAGAAGAATGCAAACTAACATAATGGTAGGGGCATCAAATCCCCAGACATTCCTATATTCTTTTATCTCCATGTTCATCTTTTGCATTCATGTTAAGTCATTAGTTTACAAAATAACTGCTTCATAAATCATAGTACAATGGTAAATAACCAGAGATTTTAACAGGATTAGAGATTTTTTTCTTTATGAAACAATTCTGCAATAAACAGTAAATTGTCATGTGATACGATGCACTCTGTTGAGTCCAGGAGAGTGGAACTTCATAAAAACTGCTTGACAGGATAGATATGTTTGACTAGAAGCACTAAATAAGGGTATTACTTATTTCTGAATTCTCGGCAGGTTATTAGCTTTATTCTGACCCTTCTAGTCAGTACATATACACACTGGAGCCTGTGTTATATAAGAAATTGGAAATATCCAATAATACCTGTGATAGACAAGAAAAGGTCAGATGTGAATTGCTGCATGTGTGGGGAAAAACAAATATAAAATTGGTTTGGAAATTGACACAATTCTTATTGAAAACAGAAATCAGCTCTAAGATGAGCTGAGAAAGAAAGATTACTGGCATTAGAATGATAATGTAATTTTCTTCTCATTTGCCTGGCTTGCTGGAGAGGGATGGTGTTGCTTGGCAATATCTGTGAATAATACAGCGACAAGCATACGGAACTGTCAGTTTATACAAGAGACAAGTATTGTTTGGCTAAGCTCTTCAGTGTCACAGATCTTTAGCTTAATATATATGGAGTGAGCCATACCACCTCTTAAACACTGGTGTGAAACCATTATTTTGTTGAATAAATGCCCCTTGATTTGACAATTTTACCTAATGATCTTGCAACTCCAATTTGACTGTGAATTTAACCTTGTCTGGAAATTGCAAATTCTTTACAGAAATTTATATGAATTTCAGGGTTCAAAGATTTTAAATGTACACTACTTAGTACACCAGTAGGCTAGGGTATGGCGACGACACAACAGGCTTGCCAGCCTCAGTTTTAAAAATATTATATAAAAACAATTTACATAGCTGGCAATAGATTTTTTTTGTGTGGAAATTATTTTCTGATCACTTTTAAAATATGATCAAGGGTTAGTGGTTTCCATGGTTTCTGTTTTTGCTTATAACAAATAGCAGCCACTGAATTGTTAGATTTGGAAGGAACAAAGCATGCATGTAACTAGGAGTAAGCAGGAGCGGCACATGCCTAGGTGGCGCTACGCACATACCTCTTCTGTCTGTTTCACCCTGAGCCCTGGTTGACCAACAAATATCCTTGGAATATACAAACAGACAACAGATAGACAATACACTCTATATACAACTTATTGTTCATGACAAAAGTTTGCTTACAACATTGCACAAGTCAGCACTTGGTATTTTGCGTTTTTTTTTAAGAACTTTTGTGTAAAAGGGAGCCTGCAATTTGTGTTAGTAGCTTTGCCTTGGACTCTTGAACCAGTGCCAGGTCATTGCTTGGTTAGGGAACATGATGGTCTTGTACCATTGTACCAAAGGTTGTGGGGCTCCCCGATTGTGCAGAATTGATTCAGAACTGGCTATGCTTTTAACTATAATCATACAAAGATAAGTTCTTTAGATAAAACAGAATCTCTCACTCACACCAGATTGTCATCATGTTGAATGAAAAGACTGATTTCACCTTCAATTGTATAATAATCCTAAAGATTCGCCTTTAGCACAGTTGTTTTTCATGATAAGTGGAGTGCTGATTCTTTATCTTCTATAAATTAAAGCTTTGACCATGCACTCGCAGCTGGCAAGAGTATTGTGTGTGGACTTCATCTGAAAAAAAAAAAAAAAAAATAATATATATATATATATATATATATATATACTGTATATACTCGAGTATAAGCCGATCCGAATATAAGCCGAGGTACCTAATTTTACCTAAGAGAGCTGTAAAAACTTATTGACTCGAGTACAAGCCTAGGGTGGGAAATGTGCCAGCTAATGCTAAGTTTCAATAATCAAAATAAATACCAATAAAATTACATTAAATGAGACATCAGTTTTTAAAATATTTTATCAATATTTATATCAAAAACATTTTTTGATCTTGCACCTTGCAAATATCTGCACATAGAGTGCTGCCATATCAGGGTTATATGTTTATATATATATATATATATATATTTAGAGTAACACTTATTTCAAACAAAACATTCCTTTTACCCATTTAGTTATCACAGAATATTCTTGAAAAGATGTTAGGCACAGGAATTATATCATGAATAATGTATAATCTTTGTAAAGCTTTGCACAATATTTTGGGGCTATATAATGCATAATAATAAACAAACAATACCAATAATTAACAATCAGGCATGTGAAACAGGCAATCAAAATACATTACTTTATCTGTTTGTGACCGCTGGCTTTTAAAGGGATACAATATCTTTAGTCTTCCATTTGCTTCCTGCTTTCCCAGCAGCCAGTTTGCAGGAGGCAAGAGCTTTTATTTTCATTATTTCATACACCCCACTGAGATCTGCATTAGGACAAAAAAAGATCTTAGGGAAAATTTAGCAGAAAAACAGTGGTGGTAACGTTATTAGTTTTAAAGTGACTAATCCTTGCTCAAATACCAATATTGTCATACTTTGATCTTGCCTCCCTGTGTTTGGCATTAGAAATGTGGTTGAAATCCCATGGAGACCAGATGTCACTTCCTTTGAATATCAGTATCACAGAATTCATTGGTGGTAGAGAGCTGGCTTATGGTCAGACACCCAACCATTTCTGTATTCTGCAACAATTAAATATATTTGATATGAACCAATGCTGCTGTCGTCTTGTTCTCCTCCTTAGTTTCATTATTACCTTATTTTTTTTGCCTTTATTTGAATACAGGGTGCTGTATTTTTTCTCAGCACTGTACAAAAGTAGATACACCAAAAAAATGATGTATCTGGTTATATGACAGTGATGAAGCTAATAAGCTGAAGTACAGTTGTATTTTATACCCATAGCTTGTAAAAATAAGATAAGATGAGTGGTTTAGTCATGTATTATTAAAAACTGTTTAAATTCTTTTTAAGAAGTTGCAGTGTTTTGCTATGTATCTGAAGCCATGCTGGTATCCAGGGACACATATTTAGACCATGAGAGCAGGTGTTCTTTCTACACTTAGTTTTCACTTCTCTACCTACTGATTTCTAATCATTATCCCCAGATTACTTATTTATGGTTTCTATAAATTATAGAGAAAGTCAGTAATAGACCACAAAGAAACATTTTCTGCACACACGGTCAGCTGTAGGCTAAAACTAAAACACACTGTATTCTATATGAATAGGTTGTGCTCACCAATAAACATTTCCAAATTATAATGTGGGTATGAACTCCCGCACACTTTCTGAATCCGATTACCATAGCTTTGTGCCAAATGGTTTATTTTTATGCTAAGCAGGTTTTTGTTTTTTTTTTAAATTAAAAGTTTAGCACCTAAAATTTGCTGAGATTCTTATTTTTTTCAAAAACCCACTCAGGGAAAAAGTACAAAAAGCACAAAGCCAAAGTAATCGAATACAGAAGCCATGGGGGACTTTAGGAACTCCTGCGTGGTTTCAAAAATCAGCCACCCCGAGAAGTTTACAACATTTAAAACAGACCTGTCTTTTTCTCAGGACTTCAAAATCCTATTACAAAGACACTCTCCCCACACCAACTTCCTGCTTCCTTGGCAGATGGCTCCCCACCCACCAGGTGGTGACTCCTCACTCACAGCACCAGCACTGGCTCCTTCAGCCTGATTACACACAGCCTCTGTTATTCTTCTCACGTGCTGGGTCTCTTCCAGCATTTTGTATCTTCGCTTCGCTTGTTTTGGAGGAACAGGGGCAATAGAAAAGGAGGAGGGGTGTGTCTGTTCGTTAAGCAAGAATTAAAAGCAAATATTAAGGAGGAAGTGATGGGGGTAACAGAGGGAGCTGAATCCTTATGGGTTGAGCTTCTTACAGATAGTAAAGAATCTACCAAACTAATTGTAGGGGTATGCTATAGACCCCCTAATGTAAGCAAAGAGGAGGAGGCTTAGCTCCTGTTGCAAATAGAAAAGGCTGCTAGTTTGGGGCAAGTGATAATAATGGGGGATTTTAATTATCCTGATATTGACTGGGGCAATAGTACTGCCAGGACAGTAAATGGGAACACGTTTATAAACTTGCTGCATGACAACTTTATGTCATAGGTTGTTGAGGAGCCAACCAGGAACCATGCTATACTAGATCTAGTGTTCTCTAATGGCCCAGAACGTAAAGCAAATGTGCAAGTGGTTGAACCCCTGGGTAATAGTGACCGTAATGTTATTTCATTTGATGTTTGGTGCAGGAAACAAATTTACACTGGGGCAACAAAGACAATGAATTTTAGAAGGCAAATTTTAGCTCCTTAAGGGCAGCGCTTCAGGGCATAGATTGGGCAGAAATGGTTGTCATTTAAAATGATATTAAATCATTACTGTTCTTAATTTATTCCATTAATAAGAAAAAGTAGAAGTGTTAAGAATCACCCTATGTGGCTTAACTCTGAGGTAAAGAAGTTAATAGGGAAAAAAAGGAAAGCTTTTAAGAAATATAAGTCAGAGGGGACAGTAGCTGCGTTAAATGAATATAAACACTATAACAAGTGTTGTAAAACAGCAATCCGGAAGGCAAAGATAGAAAATGAGGAGCGCATCGCGGCAGAGGCCAAGACTAACCCCAAAAAGTTTTTTAAGTATATTAATAGTAAAAAGATGCAGGTTGAGGGTGTGGCCCCATTGAGTTATAATAACAATATGGTTACAGCAGATACAGAAAAGGCAGGTGTTCTTAACCAGTTCTTTTCTTCTGTGTATACAATAGAGGAGCCAGAGTGCCAAGTCCCACCCAATAGCTGCACTGTTGCCTCAGCTCCAACTACACAGTGGTTGGCACAGGATATGGTGCTTAAAGGGTTACACAAGATAAATGTAAACAAGGCACCTGGGCCAGATGGAATATACCCTCGGGTACTGAGAGAGCTAGGGGCAGAATTACAGTGGCCCTTGTTTCTGATATTCTCAGACTCTCTTTCATCAGGTATGGTACCTATGGATTGGAAGAAGGCGAATGTCATTCCCATATTTAAAAAGGGAGTAAGATCTCAGCCTGGCAATTATAGGCCTGTAAGTTTGACATCCGTGGTGGGCAAGTTATTTGAAGGCTTGTTAAGGGATCACATACAAAATTATGTAGTGGAGAATGGCATTATGAGCAGTAATCAGCATGGCTTTATGAAGGACAGGTTATGTCAGACCAATTTAATTGCTTTTTATGATGAGGTAAGTAAGAAGGATTTTGCCAAAGCATTTGATACCGTTCCCCACAAACGACTGCTTTCTAAGCTAAGGTCTATTGGTCTTAGTGAGGTCATTTGCACATGGATAGAAAACTGGCTACAGGATCGGGTACAGAGGGTGGTTGTTAATGGCACATTCTCTACTTGGAATAAGGTTCTTCATGGGGTCCCTCAGGGTTCTGTACTGGGTCCACTTTTGTTTAACTTGTTCATAAATGACTTAGGGGAGGGTATTATAAGTGATGTATCAGTGTTTGCAGATGACACAAAACTCTGCAGACCAGTCAATTCTATCCTGGATGTGGCATCCTTGCAGCAGGATCTTGACCAACTGGCAATCTGGGCGGCTAAGTGGCAGATGAGATTTAATGTGGATAAATGTAAGGTCATGCACCTGGGATGTAAAAATATGCACTAGGCACTAGGCAAATCCATAATGGAGAAGGACCTTGGAGTCCTTGTAGATAATAAACTTGGCTGTAGCAAGCAATGCCAGGCAGCAGCTGCAAGGGCAAACAAGGTTTTGAGCTGTAGTAAAAGGGGTATAGATTCACGGGAGGAGGGGGTTATTCTTCCCCTTTACAGAGCACTGGTAAGGCCCCATCTAGAATATGCTGTTCAGTTTTGGTCTCCAGTGCTCAAACGGGACATGAATGAGTTAGAGAGGGTCCATTTAAACATTCGGAAAGGATTTTTTACAGTGAGAGCTGTGAAGTTGTGGAATTCCCTCCCCGAATCAGTCATGCTGGCTGATACATTATATAACTTTAAGAAGGGGCTGGATGGATTCTTAGCAAGTGAGGGAATACAGGGTTATGGGAGATAGCTCTTAGTACAAGTTGATCCAGGGACTGGTCCGATTGCCATCTTGGAGTCAGGAAGGAATTTTTTCCCCTCTGTGGCAAATTAGAGAGGCTTCAGATGGGGTTTTTTTCAACTGTTAAAAACCCACCTAGGAGACTATCTAAAGTGAAACATTTACTCTCCTCCATATCTATCTATCTATCTATCTATCTATCTATCTATCTATCTTTAGGCTTTGTTTTTTTACCTTTAGGGCTGTGACAGACAGGGAGATTAGTCGCCATCCCACCGGCTAGAATTTAAATCGCCGGTGCGATGGCATACGCGGCACAGCGATTTGGCGAAGTTGCCTTGAGAGGAAACTTCGGCGATTTCAGCGCCACATATGCCATCCCACCATTCCCTCCCCGAATCAGTCGTGCTGGCTGATACATTATATAGCTTTAAGAAGGGGCTGGATGGATTCTTAGCAAGTGAGGGAATACAGGGTTATGGGAGATAGTTCTTAGTACAAGTGAGGGAATACAGGGTTATGGGAGATAGTTCTTAGTACAAGTTTGCCCAGTAGCAAGAATAAAGGTGTTCATGTACTTGTATCTCTCTTCTTTACATACGTATTTAAGTCTGGTATTATGTACATGTATGGGGTCCCTTTTCCAGAAACCATCTCCCTTAGATATTCTTACTTTTAAAAATTATTTCATTTTGATCTGTAATAATAAAACAGTTGCTTGCACTTGTTTCCAACTAAGCTGAATAAATCCATACTGGTTGCAAAACAATCCTATTGAGTTTATTTTAAATTCATTATAGTTGCTTACCTTCTGAATACTATGTTATGGGTCAATGTTTTTTTCTTCTTTTTAGTTTTAACATGGAAGGTTTTATTCATCTCCTCACCACAGGAAGGCCATTTTTTTACCAGTTGTGCAAAAGGTTAGGGCAGCTAACACCAGCACAAATAATCATAGATAAATATTCCTCAACCTGACTTTGACAATTTATAGCATTTGATTGAACAAAGTCAATAACAACCAGCTGGTGACTTTTCTATTTTGTTTTTTGAACAGAAAGGACTCATATGAAAAGTAACAGCTGGGATTAAAGATCTGAGATAATCCTTAACCAAAATAAAGAAATTGCAATCTGGGTATGCACTGGACACCAACCTGCACTGTCAATTTGACAACAATGAAACTTGACTTGACCCTATCCTTGCTTTGGCTCTCTTCTAAATTCCTTTATAGAATGAGAAGTCTTTAAGATCATTTAATTTTATGTATAGTGCTTTCATTAATTTTGCATAGCTTAAACAACTTAAATTATTACAACGTAGTTAACATATGTATTTTACACAACTTTGTGCTTTGCCATAATTTTTGTTCACCATATCCAATTTTTGAAACAATAATAAGTTATATTTGAAAAACAAAATAATAGAAGCAAATACATATGGAAGAGAGAAATGGTTACTTGTACAAGGGGAAAGTAGCTGAGAAATGTACATATAAAGATCAATACTTGATATACAACCTATTCAGCTATTATGACCTTAAGGATACCATTCTCCTTTGAGAGAATGTGTTATTGGCCAGTGCCACGATCACAACACTCAAAGCCGCACATGTCTCTAACCTACACACAGGTTAGACTAATGTCAGACACCCCAAACACACCACCGCCCCAAATAACTATTTGCTGCCACCATCTATCATTAACAGGCGATAGAACCTAATCTGAATATCTCCCTGCTCTCTACAACAGGTACTATTTCCCAATACACAAATGTATAACACACTCACTCTCACTGTAGTTAGGGTTAGCTTCTACTAATTCCACAAGTAATTTAGCAGCCAAAGGGTTAAATTACAGTCAAACACACTCTCCTGCTAGCTGTCAACTAGTTAATTAGCATTTACACAGACAACTTTCCCTCTACACACAGACAAGAAGTTAATACATTTAGGCCCAAGTGTTCATACAGGCTATGCGAGTTTGATTAGAGCAAAGGACAATGCTTATTACATTTTATATTTAATATTACAAAACATAAACAGTGCACATAAAAAAGATATTACAAAGACGAGACATACACATTACATTGTGAAACAGTAAATAAAATAAAAGGAAATAAAGCACAGAGAAACCCTATGTACATTACCAAGCAATTCCTTTGTGTCCTCCTGAGGCAAGAGTTTGTAACCTGGGCACACACCCCCAACAGAATTGGGACCTCAGGTATGAGCTGTAGTAACAGGGTCTTTTGCCCTTTATCTCCTGCTGGGGCCCTTCCTCGTTACCACATGCATGAGGAGGGAGTGCCCAGGAACTTGTCACTTAAGACCCCCTGTAGAGGGCTGCAATTTTCAGGCCGGTTTCTGTCGTATAATATTGGCACTTGCCAGTACCCGATATTATGATGACAATATGAGCTTGCTGTGATTTATATGTGGGTGATCAGAATTATACCAAACATGAGGGGTGTCTCATGTTCCAATCCCCCAGAAATTATCCCTCCAAACTGGTGGGTATAGGCTGTCCCTGTTTGGTATCATTAGGAGCGTGTGACCTCTTCATAACCAATATGTGATTAATGAGGATGTGAACCCTAAAGCAAATATGCTTTTTATAATCCATATTTTCCTCATAGCTGCTCCCCCTGCAGCTCTAGGTCCACAGCTCCCTTTACTCACTAAAATAGTATTCCAGCCTGTGCATTTTGTAATGGAAGGGGGGCACCAGCTTGAGGTTTATGGTAATTGGCTGTGATCACTGTGATTAACCCTTTTGTTTGCCTTCTTGTAGTGCATTAAAGGTGATAGTCAATACTTTTACTAAATGTTCAGAACATTCCCAGTAAAGTAAGCTTATAGAATGAAGCCACTGGATTTACCTAAAGCAGCGTGACGTTTAGGGGCTGATTTACTAAGACACAAATTCGAATCCGAATTGGAAAAATTCCGATTGGAAAACGAACATTTTGCGACTTTTTCGTATTTTTTGCGATTTTTTCCGGCGCCTTTACGACTTTTCGGAAATTGTCGCGACCTTTTCGTTACCAATACGATTTTCGCGAAAAAACGCGAGTTTTTCGTAGCCATTACGATTCGCTCGTATCTTGTCGCGACTTTTTCGTATTGAGCGCTCGTAAGCGGCGGGCAAAACTTTCAGACTTAGCATGATTTTGAAAGCCTCCCATAGGACTCAATGGCACCCTGCAGCTCCAACCTGGCCCAAGAAAAGTCACCATACTGAAGCTTGAATGAATCCGAACGCTACGAAAAAATCGCGACTTTTCGCGCAAGCTTTAACGCTATGAAAAAATCGCCAGATTTTGCGCAACATTCGGAATGGCAACGAAAAAGTCGCGATAATTTTCCGAAAAATCGCCAAATACCGATCATTACGAAAAAAACGTAATCGGACGCATTCGGCCCGTTCGTGGGTAAGTAAATGTGCCCCTTAGTGTAGGTGTGGAGGGGCCTTTCCATTAAAGTTATTAGTATGCATTAAAAGTAGCAATATCAGAGCCCTCATTGCTCTGCCCAGAGACAGATTTGGAGCCTGGTTAAGAAGTATGCCTGGATTAGGATGCACCAAACCCAGTTTTTCAGGTTTGGCCAAACCCCCGGGTCCATATTAAGAGATTCAGCCAAATATCAAATCGAATCCTAATTGGCAAATGCTAATTAGGGATTGGAAGGGTTAAATGTTGACACACTTGCGGTGAAAAATTTTACACTACTGTGTTTATGCAGCAACATTAACCCTTCATATCCTTATTAGCATATGCACTGGTACAACTGGTGTGTTTGGCTCAGAAACACTACTATAGTTTGTCTATGAAGATTTTCATTCATCCAGGTCATGGTATATCTAGTATAAATAAATTTGAAGCAACTGGACTTGTTTAGTAATCATTGAAGACGTTTCACTACTCATCCGGCAGTTTCAGAACTCTTCACACATCCATTCATGCAACTCTAACAAGTAACACCTGTTTGAAGAGTTGCATGATACTTGGGTAATCCTTTCAAAGTAACTCCACAACATTCACACCTCTGTGAGTTTCAGATGTCACCTTTCTGAAGAGTTACATAGTGCCATTGTGATTGGATTAGTGGAAGAGTATATATGCTGAGGACTTCCCATACCAGTCAGTTGAACTGAAGAAGCTGCTCGGATGAGTAGTGAAACGTCTTCAATGATTACTAAACAAGTCCAGTTGCTTCAAATTTATTTATACTAGATACTACTATAGTTTATATAAGCAAAGCTGCTGTGTAGCCATGGGGGCAGCCATTCAAAGGTAAAAAGTCACAGGTTACTTAGCAGATAACAGATAAAACCCAATTATATTCTACAGAGCTCATCTGCTATGTAACCTGTGCCTTTTCTTCTGTATTTTCAGCTGGAATGGCTGCCCCCACGGCTACACAGCAGCTTATTTATGCTATAGTAGCCTATTTTGATAATAGATTTGTACCTATTGAATTACATGGTAATGCAATTTCTAGCATTGCTGTGCTGGAAATGATGCATTTGGCATTCCTACGTACTCCAGCAAAACCTGAATGCAATTTGCATTTTGGTATAAAAATGGAAATTTTCATGCATTCAAGTTTGCCCCTAATTAATTTATTTGTTATTAAAGCTGACCTTCTAGCTTTTATTTACTGCTCCTATTTCCAGATTGTTAAACTCTTTTATATTAAGAAACTTTTTGCATTGCATCCAATGAAGACAAAATGCTGCCTGCTAGCCAAGTTGCTGGTGACTTAGCTGCCAATTCACAGATATCTTAAAAGTGGTTGCCACATGGGTACAGTTTTAATTATTGCCTTCTATATGCTGTGTGAATGCTGTTTGAAAATAGAAAATATCAAAACAAACCCAAGCAAAATGAAACTTTGAGTGAATCCACTGTAGGTTTCATATAACTAGAGAGTTCCATATGAAAATTAAGCAAAAATAAGATTTTAATAATTAATTTTAGATGGCACCAAGGGTAACCCTCAATAATGTTACAAACTAATTTCCCAGTTGCCCTTATCTTGGCTACCATGGTAGATATTTAGAAAACTGAAGTCACATAACTGTATAACAATCTTTTACACTTGATACAAATGTATTTTTATGTAAGACATCAACATATATACTATATTGCTAAAGTATATCAGTACTTCATATCAGTTACTCATTTTGTTTAGTAAGTGGTAATTTAATAGAATTGCACCAGAACTGCCACCAATACAGGGTATTTTGGTTTCTGATGAAAGTATGTGAATGCTAGGGCCCTTAAAAGTATAAGGACCAATATACATGATGCGCAGTGTCTGTAATGTGTTGGGTAATAAGCAGGAGCTCTATAAATAAAGTATAAAAACAAAACAGTATGACTGAATAGGAAGCAGTTTTAAATCTTTATTATTTTCATTTTGTGCAAAATAAATAGTAATATGTTTTCTTTAGAACTCAAATTAGGTGTATTTTGTATTACATAAATGTACTTATTACCAGCACTGCAAACTGAAAATAGAAAATATTTTATACAGTATATAAAAGAAACTCATGTATAACCAGGGTCGGACTGGGCCGCCGGGACACCGGCAAAAATCCCGGTGGGCCCCAGCGGCCCAGTCCGACCTTTGCCAGCGCTCCCCCTACTGACTGTTCCTCCCCTGACGTGTTCAATTTATACGCGTTCAATTTATATGCGCTCGGGGAGGACGTCAGTTGGGGGCCCTGCAGGGGGGTTGGGGGGGTTAAGGGACACGGCTGGCTGGGGCACTTGCAGGGCCCCTGGGGCGGGAGCCCCGGTGGGCCCTGCACCCCCTAGTCCGACCCTGTGTATAACTTTTATACTTTGCTTCTGTCCCTTGCTTACACCATTACTTTCCCTCCGCCTGTACCACTGTGAGACTATGGCGGATATGTAATTGAAAGCACTAAGTTTCCCAGCAGCAGTGACCCATAGCAACCAATCAGAAGGTAGAGTGTACTGGTGCCCTGCTTAAAAGCAGACATTTTATTGGTTACTATGGGTTACTGCTACTGGGCAAAAATAATGCCTTTATGGGTACAATGTAATGGCAAGGACACAGGAAGGACTGAGTGTCCTGTGATGTATGTATGTATGTATAACTTTATTTATAAAGCGCCACAAGGGTACGCAGGGCTGTACAATCTTACAGAATACAAACTTACACACAGGGAGGACAAGTGATATAATAAATAAATACAATAAATACATATATATATACCGTATATACTCGAGTATAAGCCGATCCGAATATAAGCCGAGGTACCTAATTTTGCCTAAAAAAACTGGAAAATCTTATTGACTCGAATATAAGCCTAGGGAAATGCAGCGGCTATTGCTAAGTTTCAATAATCAAAATAAATACCAATAAAATCACATAAATTGAGGCATCAGAGGGGTATATGTTTTTACATATTTATTTCAAAGAAAAACAGTTTAGCTAGCTCTGTAAGTGGAGAAGAGGGTCAACAAAAACATTTCAGAAGGATACTCAGTGGTTCCAATCACAGACTGGCGAACGCGAGTGCCGGTATTTAAAGGACAAGGAAAGTCTAAAAACAACATGAGCCCACTTCATTCTATTGTCCAATCGGAATGCTCCTGTGTATCCCACATACACCAGCCATCCCACAGTCCCACATCCCCAGCCACAAAACCAGTATAAAATAGAATTAAAATAAATATTATTTATTAAACATATCATTTAATAAATAATGCCTTGTAACCAGTTCTGATGGCAGAAGTGTCCTCTTAAGGTGGAAATGGAAATGTCTTTAGTGTCTCCTGAAATCAGTGCTATGGGCAAAAAGCTATGGGCAAAAAGCTATGGGCAAAACGCTATGGCCATTTCTGAAATAAACAAAGTGAACCTCACCTTCTCCGCCAGCAATCTGCATGTGCAGGGCAGTAACAGATAAGCGCGCCAGTAGCGCTTATGTCACCAAAGTCACGAAGCCGGCGCATGCGCATGAGGAGCAGGCGCAAGGAGGAAGTGACATGGCGGCGGCGCCGCCAAAGATCGAACACGGGGAATTGGATGGTGTACCGATCCAGCAGCAGCTGGTGAGTTCTTAATGCGGCGGTTCAGGAGGGGGGCTGATGCTTTACACAAATATACCTTTCACTTTCCTTCTCCTTCTTAAGACTGACGAACGCGAGTGCTGGTAACATGCGACTCTTTTTTTAACTTCCCTGGTGTGCGTGTGTGTGGGGGGCTTTAGAGGTGGTGCGGGTAGCCTGTCCTGTTGCCGGGGGCAGCGGCAATCACTTGGAGGGGGTCTGTATTTAGTTGAGTACTCGAGTATAAGCCGAGGTCGCTTTTTTCAGCACATTTTGTGTGCTGAAAAACTCGGCTTATACTCGAGTATATACGGTAAGTGCCATGTGGTATGAGACACAGTAGAAAGGAGGTTCCTGCCCCGTAGAGCTTACAATCTGAGTGGTTGGGTAACATACAGGCACAAACTGGAAGGTAAGAATGCACCAGGTATGGGCATTTGCCCTTAAGTGCAGGACTGGGCAAAATAATGTTTTAGTGCTCCAGAAGGTAACAGCTGAGTTTTTTCTTAAAGAGAGTGGGTGAGTTTTCCCTACGGAGGGATTCAGGGATAGAGTTCCAGAGGTAAGGAGCAGTGAGATAGAAAGGTTTAAGACGAGAGAGAGCAGTGGGTGTGGATGGTGTAAAAAGACGGTGGCTCTGAGAGGAGCGGAGGAGACGACCAGGAACATGCAGGGAGACCAGTGAAGAAATGTAGTGAGGAGCAGAGGAGTGAAGGGCTTTGAATGTCAGCAGAAGGATTTTGTAAGCTAACCTTTGCTTGACAGGCAGCCATGCTAGTGAGCTTAAGTGAGGCTGAGCAGGTTCCCTCTTAGGAGAGAGCAGGAGGATCCTGGCAGCAGAGTTTAAAATTGATTGCAGGGGAGAGAGGTGGGAGTCTGGGAGGCCGGTTAGTAGGAGATTGCAGTAATCTAAGCGGGAAAGGATAAGGGCATGGATTAGTGTTTTAGCTGTTGCTTGTGAAAGAAAGGGGCGTATCTTGGCAATATTGCGGAGGAAAAAGTGGCAGGTTTTGGCAGTGTTATTAATATGGTTAGAGAAGGAGAGGGACTGGTCAAAGATAACCCCAAAGATAACTGTGATGTATTATTTCATTTATAAATACCTGTATTCTGATTTAACGCACGTTTTGTGGAAAGTTTCATTTTATATTTACAGTTTTATGCAGTAATTCTTATATATAAGGATGTCTGTACTTCTAAAAGCATAAGCAGGTACAAGAGACATGAATCATGCTGGTCTCTAAAAAGAAGAACCGTGTCTATTAAATGTTAGAGATCTGCTGATGTTTGGCACAGTACTTACAGTTCCTCAAGGCAATTAAGGCAACCGTGGACAGTGGAACAAAACCACTTAAGTGACCAAAAGTGCTGTAGTAAACTGGAGCTAAATTTGAGGCACTCTATTGTTACATGGACTGCAAGACTATACTTTATATAAAATTACACTACTGAGTGATATATTATTAAGGAGATCAAACCAGAGACAGCACTTCTGTCAGCCTGTACAAACATGATGTGCACACAGTCATAAAGAGCCATATAGAATTTTATTCCAATTTTATTCCATGTATGATTTTTGTTGGTGTCACATCCTTGTATTTTTATGTATTGCGTGCTTGTATTGTAAAGCATATTATGTAGCTATGCTTATATCCAAATTAAATCAGTGTCTTAAATGTAATTCTAATTTTTTGGGGACCCTGGCAGTGAGCACCAGGCATTAGTTATAGTGGTTACCAGGTGTGCGCCACTAGTTATTATGCTACTCCTGTTAACAGAAAACTGTATTGGCCTGGGGTGTTTCTGAAGAATGCCCTCATTGCCATATTCTCCATTTTCTCTTTGTTCCAGTCTGGGCAGGCACATGCAGCTGCCCACGCCCCAAGAAAAGTAGACAGAAGAGGGAGAACATTGCCCCAAACTTTTATAGAAATACCCAGGTTGGTGCAGTGTTCTGCTAACAAAACCACTGTCCCAGGGTATTAGGTAAGTGACTAAAATCACTGAGGAGCACTTCATATTTTGGCATGCCACAGTGATTTAACCTTTTATTCTCCTTTGTGGTGCTGCAAGGGGTGACGCCTAGTGGAGTTAGGGTTAATAGCCCATCTCAGTTAATTAGTTGGGTGGTAGCTAAGAGCAGAGCTGGCAGAAAAGATAAAAAAGTGTGCTTACATACCTGGTTGTTTTGGCTGTGAGAAAGCCTGTAAGAGAACCAGGGGACCTGTGGAGCCTGAGACAAAGAAAGAGAGTGCCAAGGGGTCTGAGACAAGACTGAGCCTAGAGACTGTTTAGGAAAGTGCCATCAGTGAAGATGACGTGGAATAGGGCTGTGTTGCCTGGCTGACTGAAAGAAATAAGGTGAAATCTGTGAACTATCAGTAAAAAGTTGCACCCTGTCCCTGTGCTTTTGAGTAAATAAAGAAAAGGCAAAGTTATATTTTTCAGCATTTTTTAGTATCCCTGCCTCTTCTCTGCATAAGAAATCCACCTGCCTGCCATTTATAAAGCAAGTTTTTCATAATGGTTACAGACTGGCTCAATAAGCTATCTAGTAAACATTAGGGATTATGTATTAAAAGGCACTAAGTTTGCCCAAGAGAAGTAACCAATAGCAACGAATAAGATGCTTTCTTTTAAACAGGTGACCAGTAAATTCTGCCTGCTGATTGGGTTAGTGCTCCCTGGCAAAATTAGTGCGTTTTATTACATAACCCCTATTGTCTGTTAGGGGTTTTTGAAAAGAGGGCACAGGTATGGTCACTATGTCCTACAGCAATTTAGTTCCAGTCCAGGGTCTATGCCTTGATCCAAACAGCGTGCAAATATCTATTACAACAAATGTGTGTATGGTAACGCATAAGTTCCCACTTGAAGCAGGCATTCCCCTTGTCCCGTTTGAGGCTGCTGGTTGTCTATTAATCCTGTGTTATTCAAGCTTCCATCTTCTAAAATGATTTTATTTGCTGAGATGTATTAGTGCTGGGTGGACTGTTTTATGCCAGGAGCAACATCAGTAGTATGTAATACACAAAGTTTCAGTAAGTCATGGCGCAAATTAAATGTCTAAACACCAATTATAACTGATGACATCACAAAGCACAATTTATCTCACAGGACATGGAATGTTGTCCTTTCCTCTGTCAGTGGTCAATCATAAGTGCAGAGTTTAGGAGGTTATTTGAAACACATACTGTATATCATGTGGCAAAGTTGGTGGTTTATTTCTCTCCTCCCCTTACCTTTTGTATCAGCTGGTGCTTGAAACACTTGGGGTCTGATGTATGCATCCTCTCTAGCAAGATGTGTACAAATACACAGAATAAAAATAAGCTGAAAACTTAAAGCATAAACTATACAACATTTTCAATTATTATAATAATAATTCTATTGTTATAATTAAAGTACAATTAATGTACAATAAATTAACAATTTTAAGAGCATTCGCAATGTTGTTTTCCCCAGAATACAGCAGAAAAATCGCAATGTTGTTAAGCTTGCCAGGGGGAATTGCTCCTGATGCAATGTGGCTGATGCATTCAGATTAATGCAATTATGCTTGCATTACAGCACTTTTCAAGGGAATTCTGGAGCAACTCCCTGGTCCGGAGGTGCTGGAAGCGTGAAGGTTCGTTTGTGTCAATAGGTGCAACAGCACATTTTAGTTGTGGGATCTATTCATGGGATCCAGAATGCTCAGAACCTGGGTTTTTTTGTATAAGGAATTTTTCTGTAATTTGGATCACCAAACCTCAAGTCTATTAAAAAATAATTTAAACATTAAATAAACCCAGTAGTATTGTTTTGCCTCCAATAAGTATTAATCATATCTTATTTGGGATCAAGTACAAGGTACTGTTTTATTATTACAGAGGAAAAGGAAATCCTCTTTTAAAATATGAATCATTTGCTTATAATGGAGTGTATGGGAGACGGCTCCCATAATTTCTGTATAACAGGTTTCTGGATAACAGATCCCATACCTGTACCTTTAATGTATGAGGTTTTATGCACAACTGACTGCATGGGAATTTGTGCAAGTGCAACTGTGCTTGAAGTTGTAAATGACCCCTTATGTCCCTATAATATGTATGCAAATATTGTAATGCTCTTTCAGACAACCAAGCACTGCTGCCTTGAAAACCAGCGGCCCTGGGTGTGATGCCAACCATGACACTATCTACTTGGCATTTGTATGGTGTTCACAAGTCTGTGGAACAGTTCGTTCCTACAGTCCAACAGCATACTGGAAGGTTAACAAACATGACCTAAAAAGTAATGTGTGATATATGTTTAAATACTTGGGGGAGGGCATTATAAGCAATACATCTGTATTTGCCAATGATCTATAACTATGCAGACCAATTCATTCCATCTAGGATGTGTCAGTCTTGCAGAGGATTCTGGACAAACTCTCAAACTTTGCAGCTAAGCAGAAGATAAGGCTTAAGGCCTGTGCATTTGTGGTCCCCACAAATTCCCAGCAGTCAATTGTGCTTAACACTATTGTCATTAGTTACTTGTGTCAAAATGTGCTCCTTGCACTTCCATATAGTTGCTCTTGGTGTCTCTTGGTACTTTCTGCCGTCCGTTGCCAATTGAGCTCTACTGTGCCTATTGAGGCAGGGGAACCGTGGAGTTACCATCATCACCTGACCAGGCAGTAGCTCCAGGGTTCCCTTCATGCCCAGTGTTATTAGGCACAGCACACTTGCACCTAAAGAATCAGGCACAGACATCACTTGCACACCATACACCAGAAATGATGTCAGATGGACTTCTGTGCAATTGTGTCTGATTTGTGGCAAAATGCGTGCAAAGTTGCCATCATTTTGTTGGATCAGATGCATTTGTGCCAAGCACATCGCCCTCTTGCGACCACAATGATGATGGAAATCTGGAAAATACACTGCATTGTGGGATAAAAACATGGAGCTTGCGCTCAAAATTGCACGATGATTATTACACTTGAGGACTTACATGTGCCGTGAGATTGTGTTGATAAATGTAAGGGTGTGTATTTGGGAGGTACAAATATTCAAGCCACTTATACCCTTAATGGAACTATGTTAAGCAAAGCCTTAATGGAGAAGAACCAGGGACATATAATGTCCTGTATTAAAAGGAGTACAGATTCACAGAAGGAGTGGAGAGGGTCATCCCCTTTACAAAGCAGTGGCAAGGCCATGTCTACAATATGCAGTGCAGCTTTGATATCCAGTACTTAAAATGGATATTACTGAAATACAGAGAATCCAAAGAAGAGTAACTAAACTGATACAGAGTATGGAAGGTCTTAGTTATGAGGGAAGATGAGATTGTTTACATTGAAGAAGAGATGCATATAGGGGACCTCATAACTATGTACAAGTATACAAGGGCAACAAACACTAATGCTCTGTGATGATTTATTTACCATTGAATCCTTCCAGTGGACAAAGAGCAACTGTGTAAAACTGGAATTCTCTCCCCAAAGTTTTTAAAGTTGTACCTTTAGTAGAAATGTGATGCAGGGGCTGGTCAGAAATAACTTTTTCCCCCTCTGGTGCAAAATGGAGAGACTTTGGGTGTAGATTTTTCATCTTCCTTTGGATCACCTAGCAGTTTGGTAGGTTACTTACACAAAATGTTTGAATGTGATGGACATGTGTCTTTTTCCATTCTCATATACAATGTGGAGCACTGCAAATAACATCATCCCAACTCAGACAATTATGGGATCAAGTCTATCCAATATGTGTCAAAATGTAAGTGCAATTGTGTGTATTTTAAAACATCAGATGCACCTACTGTAGGGGAAAATCTCCCCTTAAATAAACTAGAAATGCATTCAGATTTCCACTTTGCACACTGCCATTGCTGTTGTAATTGAGTCCTTATATGTTTCAGGATCTTTCAGGATTTCACTCCCCTAGGAAGAGAGTAATATTCTATATTCTAATATATAACTGGCCCAAATATTTTGGTTATCAAAGAGGAGGTTCCTCTTTGTGATTTGTAATTCAGATCAGAAGAACACAAGGTTGGCGTTTTGTTGCTCTATGGCAGTGATCTCCAACCAGTGGCTCAGGAGCAAAATGTTGCTCCCCAACCCCTTGGATGTTGCTCCCAGTGTCCTCAAAGCAGGTGCTAATTTTAGAATTCCTGACTTAGTGGAAAGTTTTGGTTGAAAAAAAAAAACAAGATGTACTACCAATCAAAGCCTCCTGTAGGATAACAGTCTGCATACAGGCTACCAAATATCCAAGTAGCCCTTATTTGATTACCCCCATGAACTTTTATGATGCTTGTGTTGCACCCCAAGTCTTTTTACATTTGACTGTGGCTCATCAGAAAGACAAGTTGAGGATCCCTGTTGTAAGGAGTGCAAAAGAGGAGAGAAAGTGTCTACAAAATGTATATGGTTCAGAAGAAGCAACAATGTTGTTTTTCTTTTTTGAATTTGGAATGAGGAAATTCTTAAGCGACTGTTTTGTTTTTGTAAGTCAGCTCCAAACAAACGTGCTTTGCTTTCATTCATTGGAACACTGCAGACATAGTTATGTTGAAATATGTTACCTTATGTCTGGGGGATTAAGGGAAATATTTTAAAATGGTGAAAAAAAAGGCATTGAAATACTCAAAAGATTGCTACATCAATGCTGTGGTACACCTTGTAAAATCCTGGCCTATACAGCAACATAAAAAAAAATTAAATTTAGAATAATATATCTCATGTATAGATTAGGATTTCTCTGTTACATGAAATTGGATAATCTAATGTGTTATTAGATTTGTGAAAACTGCATTGCATGACTACAGTGTGTTCTATGGGTGGTGATTATATTGTAGCATGGGTACATTTATGCAGGTTTAAGATGACCACCAGCACTTCACTTATGCTGGTCCAGAGCAGTTTACTTGCTACTTATTATAATAGTTTTGTAAAATACTTTTTCATATATTTTTCATAAATTAATAAAAGCTATGATAGAGAATCACCAGCATTGCTAAGATGTGTCTATAAATCATAACACTGCCATCTTGTGCAGTTGAAATAAACATTTTGATGATGATAATAATAATGAGTCGAAGGAAATATTATTTCGCAGAATATTGCAAACACAATGTTTGGATGTTTATTGACCTTTACTTATAAATGACACAGATAACAATTATGGCAGATTTAAATTGTCAACTAGAAGAGTTAACCTTGATTGTCCGAGACAGCTATAGCAGCATAGTTTGTACAGGTAGATAGGCAGGGGCTAGAAAAGAATTTGTTCTGACATTTCTCATATTTTCCTTTGAAGCACTAGGACATATATCAATTAAAAATAACATGTTCACAATGTAATAATAGGTACCTACAAGATTTAATGAATAATCATGGAAGCTTTTAAATGTTCAATCATTGGAATTTCACTACAATTAAATGACTCTTCCTCATTTTGAATCTTGTGGTCCTTTGGCTTGCATACAGTGGCTTAAAATACAATTGAAATTGTATTTTGCTGATGAGATCACACAACTGTTCTATGATGACACCGGAACAATATATACAAAACCAAAATATTTCTGATATCTTTATTGTAGGTATTTTCAAATGTAATGTAACTAGGGCATAGTTTTGGCAAAGATTTTGTTTTCTTTGTCTTTGTTCTTTTTAAACTCCATGTTTCAAAGAAAGAAAAATCTTGTTGCTCCTATATTATGTATTAGTATGAGAGAAAACAGAACACAGGAATAAGATAGAACTATAACAGAAATGAAGAACAAAAGATGTTGGCAGATTAGAAGTACAGTCGATTCCTGATAAGTGAATAGCCCCGTTATGCTTACAGCATATTGTATTCACTTATCAGGAATGATTTGTCCAAAAGTGGAAATGACTTTGCTTCCTGAGCCATACCCCTGTCATCGTTTGCATAGAAAAGGGATTTGCTGTTTGTAATAACATATGTGGGAACTGAACAAACAAAATCCAGTGACTGCTGTTTCTAGAGGCATTTTTGTAGTGATTCATAAATGTTCTCTATTTTTCAGGTTTCAGATTCTGCCAAACACATTTGTGCCCAGCAGTCTGTGGAGATTGTGCCCTGACTGTTCAACCTTGAGTGAGGAACATCCTTAGTGCACATAGTATGAAGTTTACAGGTGATGAGCAGTCAAAAACTGTACACAAGATAAAGTAACTGAGATTAATGTTGGTCACTTGTTGAAAACAAACCTAGTTGTAATGGTTTTTGATATTATTTAATAGTTTTTCTGTGTCTTGCTGAAGTAAAATTTATATTACACTTAAAAAATCCTTTTAAGTAATATCAACAAATTAATAAATACATTTTAGATGTTGAAGTCTTTATTTGGATGTTGTAGTGTTAGGGCCAAATAAAACCTTAAATCATTCTCAGACTAGTGATAAAATAATTTCCCTGGAAGGCACACTCTTATTTGAAATCATGTTTAAGTCTTTACTGTATAGCAGTTATGCAAAACATTAACTATCGCTAGTTCCATATATATATCACTCTATTTTATATCATCTTTAGAACTAGATTTTCCTTATTAAAACAAAAATAGCCATATACCTTGCTAACCAATCCAAATATATAGCAATGCAAAGGTTTCCTGTCTCCAAGATTTTATTGTACAGATGCTGATTTGAAACATGATATATATATATGCTTTTTTGTGTTGGAATATTGGTTTTATGGTATTGTAATTAATAGCTCCCCAACACTGGTGGTCTATACATTCAAAACAGTGCTTTAAAGAAATAGTTCTGTGTATAAATGAAAATGGGTAAATAGGCTGTGCAAAATTAAAATTGTTTTCAATATGGTTAGTTAGGCAAAAATGTAATCTATAAAGGCTGGAGTCAACAGATGTCTAACATAATGGCCAGAACTTAACTTCCTTCTTTGCAGCTCTCTAAGCTGTTAGCAGTCAGCAGGGGGGGGGTGGCATATTGGACATAGCTGCTTTTGAATTTGACTTGTGTGCTAAGGATCAAAAAACAACTAAGTGAAAAGTTATTTCCCATGGGCCCCTCCAAAGTCACTGACTAATTAAGAGATTAGAACTATTATATAAAATGTCCACTCACTCCAGCCTTTGTAGATTACATTTTTGGCTAACAATATTCAAAATATTTTTGATTTTTCACAGCCTATCTATTCACCCAGTTACATTTTACAATGAACTGTTCCTTTAGGCAAATAATGATTTTTTTAAGAGCTATAAAAATTTAAGCTGCATTGTCTTGCCAGCAGCTAACAAATGTCATAAATTGTCACTATGTGTAAACATTTTCTGTAGGTGAGGGGACCAGCAGCAATAGCTAAACTGTACCTAGGCATAGCCATCAATATTGTTACACTGGTCATAGTCAAGTCTTAGAGGCTACTTTGCAGAAAAAAAAATACAAACTGTGGGGAGTTTTGGGGTTTCCAGTAGTTAGAATTTTAGCACTAAGCACTTTCCTGACTGTTAAACAATTTTCTGTCTGTAAAATATTTCTAACAACTGATATTTATCAAAGCTGACAAATGTGTCAGCTTCATCAGAATGGGGTAGACTAATCTGAGCAGTCAAACACCATCCTCTTCAGTAGAAAGTTAGAGTTTTGCAGCAGCACTGAGCACTAAGACCCATTAAAACCTGATGCACATTGTAAGCATGAATGAATCATTTCAACTTATCTTTTTTGCACTGGAAAGAAGTTTATAAATCAGAAATGTTTTTTTTTTTTCACCACTCAGAAACCAGTTACTGTTTGGTTAAAAAACCCTAGTAAAGAAACTCTTCTCATGGGCTTGTATTATTTATATTACATGTCTGTGCTTAGAAATATACTGTTTCTGTGAATGCAGCAACTATTGGTCGAGTAAAAAATGATTCATAACTGGAAACTCAGATTTTATGGAAAAATTAATCTTAAGTTAAATTAATAAATTATGATATTTAGTGACGGTGATCAAAATTGCCTTTAAAATTGACTTGGTTTCAAATAAACTGAAAGTGATCTTTAAATAAACTATTCAATACTACATGATATGGAAAAAAAACAAAAACCTTACATAATTTTCATTGAAACTATTGTTGGAATGCATTTTAAAATAACCCCTACTTATTAGGCCTATGTGAAATGTTGTATTGACTCTTTAACATTAATGGGTTGGCCTATGTAAAGTAAATATATAGCTGGTTAAATATACTTCTAATAGGGTATCTATTGCTCTACATTTTTGTGGAAAGTACTCCTCCCCACAATTATATTATTTTGTTACATAGAAATGAGTCCTGGGTTAAATATATTGAGGGCAGAAAATATGGTTTTATGGACAGGTCACTTTTTTTCAAATGGTGCCAGACATGTTACATTAGGAATGAAATTATAAAGCAACCTAAGCATTCTTTTTTTTCATAGAGTACTAAGAAAACCTTCTAAGCAGTTTAATGTTTTGTACATTGTATTTTTTTTAATGGATCAGGCATTCACTTAAGTGGAATCGACTGTAACTATTAAACACAACAAATAGAAAAGAAAGAAAGAAGGAAGGAAGGAAGGAGAAAGAAAAGACGTAGAACAGTGAAGTGTTTAGATGTTTCACCACATGATGGTCACCAACAAACACAACACACAGAGAAACAAGTATTAGGAAAATGGTTTAATATTGAAGACAGAAGCAAAAACTGCATCACACAATAACATACATTACAAAAATAAGTTTGACTGTTTTAACTACACAGTTATGTTCACAATGAAGACAGAAGAATCAGAAAAACTTTGATCTAAACAGCAAAAAAGCAAACCTCTATTTTTTTTTGTTTTACTAATACATTTATCCACTTAAAGTGACTGTGTACGCCTAACTCTAATTACCTTATTGTGTAACTGCACAATACATAATAAAAAGTGAAACTTACCGCTTTGTTTTAGACATAATTCTAAAGTCTAGACATAAGCAAATAAAAAAAAGCAAGCCAAAGTTTTTAACTGTTGAAAGCAAAACCAACTTTTTGTTTTATCAACCAGAAATCAAACTCAGAATCAGTCCGAATCAGGCCCTCAAGAGTAAGCCACACCTTTTCCTTTAGTTTTTTTAATCTCCAGTATAAAATTTTGCACTGGTACAAAATTCAGAAGTACAATCAGTTTGTAGAAATAGGAAAGCCTGTTTTTTTCTTCTTTTTTTTCTTTTTTTGGCTTATATTCCATCACACAATAGAACCAAAAATGCATCAGTTAAACAGAATACAGAAACAATACTTAAATGAACTTACAGGTTCCACTAAAATTGCATTAACTTTGGCTTTTCTCAGACAATACTCAAAAAACTATTTGTAATTCAAAACAAAATGAATTATTATTTAATCTACAAACAACAATTCTCACAGCACAAAAAAAGTAACACAAATACATTTCTTTTGTATGATGTAGTTCAGAATGTCATGAAGCTACAGCATTTTTCCTTATTGTCATTTAGCACTTGAGTTAATAAAAACAGAACGGTTAATGACTTCAGAGTTGCACAAGTCAAAAAAACTAGGATCCCCATGGTGAAAAAAGTTGAACATATTAGTCCTTTAAGCACTGTCTTATCAGTGCAATCCAGGTATGAAACCACATTGGTGCTGAAGAGGACCTTTTAATGTGCTACCACAGATATAGCTGGCTTTTATGGTGCATTTAGGGCACACAATGCACATGGTACACCATTTATTTCAAATGAAGTATGGGGTGGCTCTATGTGCTAAGTGCATCAATTAAGCCTGCTGCATCTGTGCGCCACATGCCCCCCAGCACATAAGACATTAACTGGTTTTAATTTGGTTGCTAAGTCAATGCCTCTGAAGTATCAAATGGTAGTCAGCCTCACACTATCGATCTCTTCTGATACAGAGAAGTTTAATACCCTGACTTGTACCAATGTGTAATGGGGTAATGTGTGCTTAATGCCGAGAATTACTTGTATTTTTTTATTAAACGTGAGCCAGTGAAAAGGCTTTATAAATATATTATTAGAAAATTTTTTAACATGAATAGTAAATGTCACTTCTGCTATGAATTATATTTCGAAAGGGGCAACATTTTACAAATTTCAAGTTCATCAAACTCACATAAATCTTTATGACAAAAAAATCTTATTTATAATCATTTCTTTTTTTTTTCCTTTTTAATAAAAAAATAGCCCTCAAATGGTTCTGGATGGAGCCAGGAATATAGTAGTAAACACTTGCAAGGATCACGATATAAATCCTGATTTTCTCAACACGGATGATGGTACATGGGGAAAAGTAACTTTGTACAAGTTTGCTTTACTGCATTTAATGGACTGAATGCGTTTAATTTCATTTATATTAGGCACTAACATGATAACAAAGTCTTTATTAACTGAGTGCAAACTTTTACAAGCAGTTCTCTAGGACACACATTCGGTTCCTGCTGGGGATTTAAAAAACCAAATAAGAATGTGTGTTTCTTTTTCATTGCGATCTGTACGTTTACATGAGCCATGTCATTTATGTTATTTCCATGATGACAGAATCACAATAGGAAATATGGCACTTTTCAGTTCAATGTTTTGTTCTAAGCTTCTACAGTGTGAATTTGGACTATGTGGTGACGCTAGAAAAAAAATGAGTTTTGTGTAGTTCTACAAATTCCGTAAGTGTTCATGTGCTTTATACATCTTATAAGTTCCACGTGTGCTTTAAATACCCTGATTCGTTAGGACAGCACGTTTAATTAAAAGGAATAGCAGTTCAACCGTTTGACACCTTAGGGACTTCCACAGACCATGAAAAAAGTACAATGGTGAGGTTTGCTTTCACAGCTTTTCATGTGCAGAGTGGTTTTTAAAAAAGTGTAACATGGGCACTTACTGTATACAATGTTTTACCAAAAACATCAAAGAGAATTAACAAACAATAACAATTTCAGGCAACAAGACCACAGGATAGCAAGTTAACAAACTTTGTAACCTCTCTCTTTTTAAATAGAAGGGATTTATACAAAACACATAATAAAATACCCATGTTATCAAATTACTTCGTACACGAAATACACTGAAGCTTTAGGCAGGAAGTACCTTTGGAATTTGGCACTGTATTTTCGCTGATTTTTTTTTCTTGAACAGAAAAAAAACCAGGTCACATTTTGCTGAACACAAACACATCTAAGTTTCCCAACAATAGAAAATAATAACATCAATTCTTTACAAGCCAACACAAAACTTTTTTTTTTTTCTGGAATAGTTTGTTTCACATGAAATCATAGCAAACAGACTTTAGTTCTGAAAAGTATTTTTCGTTCAAGTAAACCAATTTGTTTTTTCAACTTGTTAAACATAGAACACTGAAGACTTTTAAGACTTAATGAAGCCACAACTAAATTCACAGAAGCACCAATGTGACACAGTATACAGTTACCTTCTCTTCTGTACAATTAAACAGTATAAAATATAGGTAATTTCATGTGCATTAAACCATGGATTGTCTAACTGTGAGTCAGTTCAGCAAAAGGTGACAGAACTAGGTAGCATTTGCCCTGAAACAGGGTAAATATTTTCTTATACTAATCTACAAAAAAGTGGTTCTATATATATAATTTAATGAGAAAGTGAGCCACCTAAAATGGCCTTATCAAAAAACTTTACACTGCCTGAAAAATGTAAAAACTATTACAGAGCTCTAGAGACTTAAAATCAGACAGTTTTTCTCAAACTGTTTTGGAAGTTGTCTGCTTCATTAAGAAACCAACATTCTGCATTCCTGGACACATATTGCTTTAGGTAACAGTGACCAGACAGAATGCTAATCCCTGTATAATACTTTCAAGTCTGTTTGTATCATGAAACCAAAAAGAAAAAAAAATATTTTTTTTGCCACAGGTTTTTTCTTTTTTTTTTTTTAACTCTAATATCTGATAGTAAATTTCAGTCTTGCGTGAATGCTGCAATGCTTTTCACATTTGACTTTTTTTTTTTCCAGAATTCATAGCTAGATGAGATCACATATAAAATTCAGAAGTCAAACTAAGTCAGTTGGAGGACCAAATATGATGTGAGGTCAGAAAGACATCAGAAACAATGACGGGACGATGAAACTTTTTTTTTTTTATATAGACGCCACAGGGACATGCTAGGCAAACGGTGAACTAACAGGCATGGAGATGTTCTAGGGAAAAAAAAACAAGGAAGAGTATAAAGTTACACAGAATCTAAGCAGTATAAAAAAAAATCACTTTTAAGCTCTTCAGTGCTGAACCGGTCAGTAGTCCATTCACACGTAATGCAGTTCTGGCTTTCCCAGCACTGAAAGAGTTAACCAGTGAAGGAGTGTAAATATTATGCAGATCGTTGTTGCTAAAGGCTATATTTCATTCCATATTTGCATGTTCTTCAAATGTATTTTTGAGAGTTTACAAAAAGCTGCCCAACAGAGACCATCTAGTTAGAGTTAGTGCAGATGGGTTGCTTTGGGAAGGAAGGGGCACACAGGGTAAAAGAGGCCACTTGAACAAATGCCACACAACAGATATAAGTCACACGACAAACCTTTATCTAGGCAATGGAAACTAACAAACAGATAAACAGGTAAACCACATGAATAAACAAAACATACAGGAGGAAGAGAGTGAATTGTGCATAATGGGGTATTATGTGAAAATATGGTATCTTTTTTTTTTAAAACAATCTTTTACTCTAGAGTCTATTTTAAAAGGTATCTAGCTAGCATTGAGAACTTCTCTTTAGGTATCCAATAAGTTAACAATAAATAACTCCCATTATGTCTGAGGCAGTAAAAATTTTGTATAAAAATAGAAATGTTTTTTTTACAAATAAAATTTACAGGCCTGTGGCTTCCTTTATTATTAAATTTATCTTTCAAGAAACATCAAGTATTTTCACTCATTTTGTTATATTTAAACCCTGTAGCTTTAGAAACAGATCTCCAAGTCGTTTTTTTTACATGTAGCCTTAAAACATACTCATTGTATAATAACATAAATAAATTAATAAATAAACCAGTAACAAAAGCAGTATGTTATGATCTATCATGAAAACAGAAATAATGACCAGTTTTATCAGAAAATCTACCCAAATCAAACCAAACCTTCAAAAACAATTTGATGCAGTGGAAAGACTCTGTTGTTCTGCCTATATGTTAGTGATCCTTGCATACAAAAGTACTCTCATTGGCAACACTAGGCAATCATATCGCTCTTAACTGCTGGTGTCACTATCACATAACCAGGTCCTTAAATCTTTACTCATCTTCAGGAGTTGGATGGCACCAGTGGCTGTAGAGTTTAATTGCACATAGTTTTTTTTTAGCTATTGTAAAATAGTAAGGTGTCATACAAAGAAAAAGTGGGAACTGAAAAATGAAACAAAATATTGTTACACAACTTGCTGGATTCTGGGTAAGAAAATATAGCCAGAGTAATGGCACAATCAGGGGGCTAGGGTAGAAGGGAATGGAAGCGTTTAATGTAAAAATAAATGTCTCTTTCGGTGAGTGTTGGCAATGTTTTCCTCCTCAGCCCCCAGTGGAGAACAGGCTGGCTCATGGGACTTACCCTATGAAAGCTAAAATAAGAGCAGAAATCTTCTGGGGTTAGGATCAGTAAGGTTTGCTATCATTTTTGGAGCGTTTCAGCTGAACTTTCAAGCGTTTCATGCCGATCTGAAAGCCATTCATTGCCTGGATAGCAGCTTGTGCAGAGACAGGATTGTCATAGCTAACAAAACCTAAAAAATGGAGGAAAAAAATCAAATGACACTATGATACTTAATTATACTTTACATAGCCTTATAAGCAGAGCAATAAAGCACCGTTCATGATAATTGTTTTGTTCATCAGTAATAATAACTTTACAATAATAATATAACCATACCTATTAAAAATCCAGAGGACTTAATATTAATACAATTATCACTTACTTAAATCTAAGCTAAATGTATACCATACTTTTAATTGTTGGTGTATATTCTGTGGTTCCATGGTCATAGGGAGGCCCTCCTCCCCAGCTGTTTCACATTTCAAATTTGCCAGTTTATGCTCTTTACTGAGTACACTACTGTTCTGTGGTGTTTCTAGTATAGCAATCTCTTTTTCTTTAAAGAAATGGTGCATCTTTTTAACATCCTAATTCATTTTTAAAAATTAGGACAAGTTCTTCAGTCTTTAATATGCATAGCTTATATAATTTACAATGACTGCATATGCAACCGTAGATACATCAAGCCCAATACACAAAATAATTATTCTCCATTATGCAGCTGTTCTTTTCCCAGTTATGTCTTCTTTTCTATACTGCAGATCTAGTTCATGTTCCATGTACTTTGAATAAGTGTATGTGCCAAGTGCATATGTGCACATGAGCTAAATATGTCGGAACAGTGCTGTTTAACTTCTTAGAGATGCAGGCCATACACTGATAAGCATAAAAGTTAAAGGGCTAAACTTTATATTCAGATACATATTTGTAGATACAGCAGCCACTTCATACCTATATACAGTAGATACAGTTGGTTGGAAGCTTTATCCAAGGTCTTATCATGTGTTTCCAATAAAGGCATTTTATTAGAATAAGGTGTTGTACGCTGATATTCTATAGACACAGTTGGTTCCCAGGTTTTAATGTAGACCTAATTCAGCCTTATTTTCTTTTTTTTATGTTTTACTTCTGCTCTCCTTTTGCATCATTCACTTCTCATATCCAGTGACTTTCTCTCCTCCCTACCACCACCATCATCTTCTTTCATATTCTTTTTTTTCCCTCTTTTTATCTTCTTTTCCTGCATTTTTCACATTATTATATTCTCTTTAAGGTAAGCCCACCATATCAACATGTAATTTTCAAGTAACTCAGGACTGCCTGGCTATATGAAAGTTGGAAACATTTGACAGCAATTAAAATTTTCCTTGTTGATTATATCACAACAGATTGAGGCAACTCATCAATATATTCAGTTTACATGTAAATAGTTCAGTGGTAAACTGTGCACCGACAGTGGGTCAAGCAAGTAGAACCTGATGTGGCCCATAGTCTGTCACTTAGGCAAATATCTATCAAACCATTACCGATGGGGAAGAAGAATGGGAATTTATTGTGTTAAAGTTGTAGTATCTTCAGTTTCATACACAGTCTCCATTAGAGTATCAGCAAATAATGATTCTTGGTGTTTTTTTCCTCTAATTATTTGTTTAAACCCACTCAGACTCATTTAAATTTCCCATCCATAGAGCACTGTGCAGAGTACAGTGCTGTGAAAACAAGGTAGACCTATACTTACAGCTTTTACAGACTTTCCTTTGTGTTGTACCCACTGGCACTGCCTAGCTTGCTTATCTGAATGAAGTACATCTTGCCCCTTATTAATACAATGTCACTTACAATGTCTCAAATGCCCAATGACAGAATGGACACAATAACATGTTTATTGGAATATAAGTGTTAAGCAGAACTGAATCCAACCAAACCCATGAAACTGTCAAAGGATGGACAGTTAATGGTGTCAGATTTTTGCCTACAGATGATGCAGATTTATCAGTTGTGTTCAGATTTGAACATAAAAATCAAGGTTCCAATTTGGTTTGGCACAAATGGTATTTTAAAGGTTTAATGTTCAACTGTATCATTAAATTTTGGATTCAGTGTGTCTGCAGTTTAAACTAAATTACAGATATATTTTTAGCGTACTTATAATAATGAGTGTAATTTTCAATAAAAAAAGATCTTGTTTTTGTAGTAGGCAAGTGATATTTCTGTCACCTGCTAAAATGCAAAATACCTAACAGGAGAGGTTTTCTTTTCTTTGCAAAACATAAGGATCAACATATCTATTGCTTTGAACAAT
The DNA here is from genome assembly GCF_000004195.4 of Xenopus tropicalis. Classification (NCBI taxonomy): domain Eukaryota; kingdom Metazoa; phylum Chordata; class Amphibia; order Anura; family Pipidae; genus Xenopus; species Xenopus tropicalis. Next base: position 82,637,140 of record NC_030679.2, read on the forward strand.
ATGAGGCAAAGGAAAATGATTGCAAATGCATTTCTTTGCCTCTCTCAGTAAACTGTTAAGCATGCATTAAAAATTCCCTGTGTTAGACTCCTTAAATGCTATTGCTTTCCACTTAAATTTAAACCGCAGCAGAGGGATTTCACATTGAAGCCGAGCGAGAGCCGAAAAGATAGGGAAAATGGTACCTAGTAAGTGGCGTGCCTGCCTTGAGCACAAAACAGGGTGATTAGGTATTCTGGAAATGACATGGAGATAGTATAGCAACAGCATTTCCTTGCACAGAAAGTAATTAGCTTCATTTACTCACTACATCAACTTGTCAGGCAGTATTCATTTCCCTTTGTGAACTATTGTGTCTGCACATTGTTCATTTTATATAGAGTAGAAAAAACTAATACTGTCTATGACTAAAGTGGTTAAATGTTGCAAATGCAAAAAGATGATGAAAGATACTTCATTCCTTTACTATAGATAAAGTCAGAATGACAGAGAGGAAGCACCCTAGCCCTTGCTTACTCCAATAGAAATGCCTACCAGTAATTCCTTGCATCAGTCTTTTGTGGCAACACACTGTCTGGAGTTTGGGGATTTTCCTTATTTAGCTTTTATAAGCTATGGACTCCATAAATCATATGAGGGGACATATTGGTGGTCTTATTGCCCCACTATAACTGCATCACTGGACACCAAAGGATACAATCTTTGGGCAGACTGTGATGCAATCCCATCAGATCACAGTGTGCTATTGCCTGCTTTCATCTGTGAATGCAGAGGTAGCAGGAGTCATAGTTCTTTCCCCTTTCTGTTTAAATCCATTCATTCAAGCCATTGGACAGGTTAGATATCCGCAAAATGGCCCAAGCTATATTTGACATTAATCACTTGCCCCTTTATATAATTGCAACCCTTATGCTGAAATGTTAGACTTATGTTGCTTATGTGTGACTGCTACACACTGGGATAATATCACATATATGCTTGTGTGTGTATATATATATATATATATATATATATATATATATATATATATATATATATATATATATATATATATATAATGAAATTAAATTATCTTAATGGTTGACCAAAAACAAAAATACTAAAAAATATCAAGTTGCTTCCCTCTTGCTTTTGGTAGCTTCTCAGACTTAAGATCTCCTCCAATCCTCCAACTGTTGTTTGATTAATATGGCCTGTCACTTTGGTATTACATGAAGGAAATTCTTTAAAGCTTATTAAACATAGAGTGATTCATCTAAATTAACTGAAAAAGAACCTAAACTGGCCTAGTGTTTTGCTGATAGTGGCCAGAGAACTTGAAGGATATTAAAGAATATTTTTTTGTTAATTATAAAAAAAAAAAATGTGGAATGGAACTTGGAATTTGGAAACATGAGAAAAGGCAGGGTTCCATTAAACACACATCTTAAAAAGAATATATCATCTATTCATCATGGAGCTTAATGTAACTTAGCACAAACAAATATGTTGACGATTACAAATAAACATCTGTACATAAATTTCAAAAATGTTTTATCTGTAGCAGCATTATATATCTGAGAGTAATAACTCTCTGTGTAGCTACTCACCAAAGCACTTGCTCAGATTGGTCTGTTTGTCAATAAATACTTTAGCAGAGATAACATTTCCAAAAGGCATAAACATCTGTAGGATGTCCTGGTCTCCAAACTCTTGAGGAAGATGATAAATAAATAGATTTGCTCCTTCAGGGCCTTGAGAGGAAATAAAAAGGAGGCCTGATATCACTCAAATTACATTCTTTTTTAGGTACCCTTCATAATGAATTTTATCATTAAAAAAATCTGCAGAAATGGCTTAAAGTGAAAAATTGTTTCATTATTGCAGGTGTTATCCTAGCAACGTAACAGAGAATATTTGTGTGCAGCATAACTGGAGTGAAAATGTCACTGTTATGATTAAATGTAAACCCTACACGGGCAAAATAAAAGAGGGCGGGGGGACACTTAATTTCAGAGGTATGTGAAGGTTTTAGGGATCACCTGTTAATTTATTATGCCCCAATCAACTTGCCAAAGGGGCCTAAAAGGGAAAAAACAGAGCCTTGCATGTTTTTATTTTCAGTTACATGGCCCTGAAGCATAAGGGATTGTGGGATTTCAAACATCATGTTGACAATGACTAGTTAAGCAAGACTTGACATTTTTACATAAAATGTCAAAATGTTGTCCGTCCTTTTTGTTTCTTGTTGACTAACATATTAGTCTAATCGGCATCAAGAAAAATATAGTATTGACAATATCTTGTTTTGGTGCTTAAGTATTCAATGTTGGTTGTGAATGGCACTTCAGGTCAGGTCAGAAAAGAAAAATGAAGACCCATTCTGCACAGTAATGTAATAAAATTACCATATTGCCCCATATCTAACTTATAGCAGTCACTTATAGCAGTCACCAGAGGCTTTTCTTGAAACAATGTTATACAGATGTTGTTATACAGATATCTGTATAGATAGAACTACTTTTTTTTTTTTTTTTTTTTTTGCAAAACCATGGATAAGAGTTTCCCTATACTATTTCTGTTTGTAGGGGTATAAGTAACCACATCAAAAGTTGCATTGCTATATACATTTGCCTGACTCTGCAAACAAAACAAAACAAAAAAAAAAATCAGCAGTTCTTGATGGAAGCTAAATCATTTTGTGTCACCAGGGGATTTAAAAACATCAAATATACATTACATGGCCAATTCATCATTGCTCTGGAAGTTTTAACAAGCAGTAAAGACAGTTACCGTTGTGTAAAACATTACCATAGATTTAAGACTTCACAATTTATATTTTTCTAGCTTGAAAAATACATTTTGGAATCTCTCCTCCCCACATGAAATTTACATTGGGAAGCAAGAATTCAGATGATCGAGTGCTTAGTGCTACTAACAGGCAGTGCTGAGCATTGCCATCCCATTAAACTGAATGGTGTTCCCCTGCTCAAAGCAGCTCATTTTGACACATTGACACAGGTATCAGCTTTGATAATTGTGTCAAATCATTAAAAAGTTTCTTGCCAGTCAGGCAGGAAAGTAAAGTAGAACTGATGGAAATCCTGGAATACACAGTATGTTCTATAATTAATTTGCCCCAAGGTTGTGTCAGTGTCTTGGAATCAGTGTTAACAGAGCAACACACCATTAGCCCCTCATAAGATTCACTGAATTTGCTATTACTTTGTGAGATTTCCATTTGCACATGTAAAGTTCTGGCTTCTCTGAATGCTCAATATTTCAATATGCTTTTATGCAAAAAAATTTTACAATTTTTCTCTCAGTACAGAAAAATGAATACAAGAAACTGAAAATTCTTTATATATTCTTACCTTCTTTCTGGCTGCCCGCAGCACTCTGTTGTTGTAGCAAACTCTGACTGTATAATGTAGGCAGTGCCGCCGCTGCGTACTGCTGAATTCCTGAGTAGGCCTGGGTGAGGGCATCCATTGTACCAGCTGTACCATTCGTCAAGCCTGTGGCACCAAGTCCTCCATTCAAAGCCGCCATACCTGAGAGCATTTGAGCAACTTTACAAAAAACCCAACAATGGAGAAAGAAAATTGCACTTGTTCATTAGTGCTTTCTAAAATAATAGACCAATTATACACCAAAAATGACTGCACTGCATGCAAATGGCCACTGAAACACGTTGAAACTGAAACAAGAGCACGGCTGATTAGCACTTTAGAACAACATTGTACTGTAAATTACTGGCATGCAATGCAGATTTGCTCCACCTACAACATTTCTACATGTCCTGTAAAAAAGCATGCAATCTAAAAGCATTATACAGCAAATATATTTTGACACGTTACATTGCAAAGACCACTGTCTTACACAGATATATAAATATGTATGAATATGAATGTGTATAAAATAGTTATTTTTAATAACTTATGGTCTACAAATCTTACTTAACTTGTGTGTAACTATTAATCAAACTGAGCCCATATTTCAGAGTGAAATGACCATATAATCATTCATAATGTTTCCTAAATGCTTTGTTACATTGTAATAATGCTAATTTGTATATATATTAGAAAATATATAATATGTATACATATATTAAAAAATGTTTACATGGCCACTTCGAGCATTTAATCTCTCTGATATAAGAACATTGGTTTTGGAAATATGTATCTAGCAGAGAGCTTAATGCTCCATTAGAAGGAATATCAGAGACAGAACATAATGAATGCTTATGACTTTGGTATGCTTCTTCATGTTATATTTTGAGGATTAGTATTGAATGTTGTTAAGAAATGGTTATTTCTGCCATCTTTTCCTTTGATGAAACAAGGCTATTTCAATACACTTTGTTATATGCTTTGTTTGTGCTATACTGGCTGTGACTGGTGATGTCTTTTAGTTGAGATTTTGTCATTTTTCTTCATAAATGTTTTGAAAGCACAATTATTTTGATTTACTACGTCTATTTACTCTGTACTACATTGAATTATGCCTGTATTAAATTAAAGATACTAGTTAATATTCTCCACTGGGCTGTGAATATCTTGATAATGACAATCTCTATTTTGTTTTGTATATGGAAGAAAAGAAGTTGGGTTTGTTGGAAATGGGTTCAGCCATATGTAAATGTACTTTGTATTATGTTGAGTATTAACATTGCTTTCTATAAACAGGTGTTTCTATATGGTCTCTTAACTGGCCTTATTGGCCGCACAAAGCCAGATTCCACTATGGGGATTAATTACTATAATACAAACTGATATTCTTGGTAGGGTTGCCAATGCTGCCAACAGCTATTTTTAATAAGGGTCAGAAATAACATAAGCCAACAAATGGGCTTCAAAGATTTCATAGCAGCCACTCAAAAACCACTTCTTAAAGCAATTTTAAAATTTCTTCGACATTAGGAACTGTGTCTGTAAACAAGAAGTGTGCCATCCACACAACTCAGTGTGTCACTTTGGATAACTATAAGCGAGGTTGCTGTCCACTGTTTTCTATCACAGAGTGCAGGAGTCTAACTTTGTAGAGCACTCATTAGTAAGTTGACTACAAATTTAGTATGTGGTATCCAAATTCAATAGCATATTGGTTTCTTGAGATCGCACTGCAGAGAAAACTGTGTTTGTATCGCTTTAAGTTGTTCCTTATCAAAGATAGCTGCTGGTAGCCCTTATCTGGGAATTGCTGAATGACAACAGTACCTAGATTTGACTTCCCTGCTCTTTTGTCTTCTGAATATTGTTGGAAAAATGCTATCCACCACAGCACTAAATACTCACTGTTTACGGTACCTGCTAGTGCATTAATATTATTCAGTCCAACAGTAGCCCCAGCCAGACCCTGTAACGTGCCCAGAGATGTCAAAGAATTCATGGCAGCTCCAGCTGAAGAGTTAGCAGTTGATGCAGCCACTAAAAAAAAAATTAAATAATGAAAGGTTAATTTCCATGATCTAATAAAATACTTTGGCACACAGACATGCTGTGCTAGCACATTGCTTAGTAAGCATGCTTCTACAGGTGGTTTATTTGTAATGTATTGGTGAGCTATAAACACAGATTAAATTCAATGCATTTATAGGGATGAGTAAATTCACAAAAAGATAAATTGAATTATATGACATCAACATATTCAAGACACTTAAAGTACCACACATTAGTGCCAGTTTCTATATTGTATTTGTATTTTATGCTGATAGTCTCTAAACTAAAGCAATATTTTTCCCATTTTTTAGGCAGCAGATGTGTAAAGCCGTGCACTGCCAGAGGTATTTGTAATCCAGCCCAGGATTCATTGTACAAAGCATATTGTACATAGAATCAAACCCAGAAAACATCTGAACAAACTGAAATGAGAATCTCTGAAAGAGAGGCGCTTGCACAGCAGAAAAAAATGTAATATCATAATAAAGCAGGGCTCCCTTCTGACAACATAAAGCCAGAGGTACCGTTCACAGAGAATATGAAGCAAGAGCCAAACACTTGTTTCATCTTCCAAGTTCTTATCCTTTCCTTGCCCTTCAAGCATTGTAAAAGAAATGTATTAATAGTTCTTCCCCCATCTTCCAAGGATAAAGAAAGGAGGATTTTCACCTTAATCCCAGGTCATTTCCACATACATTTTTTCTTTCATATTTACAATTTATCTATAAATCCACAGAATTTTCCATACTCCGCTAAATAAAATAACAATGAAAAACATAATTCCTATATATTAAACTAGTGGAACTTCGTTTACACCAAAGTCTCAGATGTTAATCACAGTCATCAGTCAGGCCTAACTCAAAACATCACTCCATGTATAGCATATATTATCCAATTTCCTAGGAAGTTTGGAAAAATGGAAATTACATGTCTTACATGTCCCATTTTAAGAAAAAAATCTTAATTTTTGACTGATTACAACAATAGCTTTAGAAATGCTTTGCTTGAAAGGGAAAGCCTCTTCTTTAGGGCAAAGAAAAATGGAGCTACTTAGTAGCAGCTAATTGTCATGGCTACTAGACACCAGAAAATACCCTGCCATAGACAATACTAAGAATTGTGAAACACACATAGAGACGATTTCCAGAAATTATCATCATTTTTGTAGCCGTAACAGGTAGCTGGTATTACTATCTCAGTGTGTCTTCTCCCTTAGGCAGAAATGAGATACCCCCAAAATATTGTCCTGGGAATATCACTTTAACAATACCATGATTAGTGGTGGGGATCAGTTTAGGCCAGAGTAAATGCTTTGGACATAAGGTTATCTATAGCTACATCTTTATTTTATAGCTGAAAATGTACTTAGTAGGGTTGCTCTTTTGCATTGCTAATCCCATTCCAAGACTCTAAAATGGTGGTTTGATCATCATTCTTTATGGGTAAACTAGAAATGAAAACACTGGACAAGAGACTATTCTCCCGTAACACATACATTATTGCCTACAATGACACAGATGCCATGCCTTTGCCTTTTAAATACATTACACATGTCGGTGTAGTTAAGAGCTTCTAAGCTCTGCAGTTCTAAACCTTAATGACAATGCAGTAACAGCTTATCTTGGTGGGCCTTTATTTGATATGTGTTGTCTTTCTTGTCCCAGTGACAAACTCCCATTGGATAAACATGTAACTTATAAATTGCATTTCTTTCAGAGCTCCCAAGATACCAGCTAAAGCATAAATAACCATATTGAAATTTGCCTACTACGAATTGCTTAGCCTCATAGCATATTTCAATAAAACCACAGTTGGCTTTGCTCATGTTTTCTGTAAACTGTGGCCACTAAGGATCTCTGTGTTTATTCATAGCTGTTTAATCAGTGTATCCATTAATGTTTCCAGTGTAATAAAACTGTAATGAAATATTTGTTTCTCAGATGTTTTATTTTCATGTGGAGCAATATCATAATGTGACAACTAAATCGATATTATTTATCATATCTGCCATCCTTAGAATGTGTGCAGCTATTGATTTAGCTTGGTCATTTCTTTAACATTTATGAAATACACTGATACAAGAGGCAACTAAAAAGAATTAATAGTAGTTACTAAAGATGTACAAACTTTGCATCACAATAATTATCGTATTTATTTCCTCAGATAGCCTGATACAATGCTGGTTTAGGGAGAATGTGTTGATACAGGGTGAACTGAAATGAAATAACATATCTGAAACGGAAGTTTGCTCCAGCGTTTTTTTTTTCTATGAGGCTTCTGATCATCTGAACGGGAGAAATATGGGGAGACTTAAGGACACTATTAAGAGAACTGAAGGTATGCCTGCAGCTTGAGATTAACTCATTATTAGCCTTTCCTTCGCCTTTAATACCATTAGGATATATAGTGATCTTGTTTGATTCCTCCTTTGATTCCCAAATGTATTTTCTCAATGGCCCCAAAAGTCAGTTTTGAAGGATCAGAGTTGTGAAATCTTTTAAACTGTCGTGCTACAGTAGAAAGTGGTCTGTCAGCTTCTGTATCACTCACAGCATTTCTGATAGTACTAAAGAGTTTCTGCATACATTGTTTCAACATTTGAATTTTGAAATCTGGGACAAGGGTGAGCATACACAGTAATTTGCACCAAAAAAGAAGAATGTGGAGACTACTATGTCTAAATTGTTTTATTTATATGCTCAACTAAGCATTCCCTAAATCAATAAAATTGAATTGCAGTCTCTTGGAACAAATCTGACATATTAACAGTGATGCAAAGAAAAAAAAAGGGAAAATTAGAAGATGTGCTCCAAACAGCAAGGGAAAAGAACAAGGGCAAAGGGGGAAAATATTCGAGACTACAGATATGAAGAAAGAACAAGATGAAATTGGAAAGGAAAAGCTAGCAAAGGTATCATTAGAACAAAATAGGTTAATGGGAATGAGTACTGTTAAAAGCATTGCCCAAGGGCTTTTCTTTCAGATACCAAGAGGAAAATATTATCTTATAACTCAAGTAAAATAGAAAGAAGTGAAATGATAATGGTAGATAGTAAAAAAATATATCCAGCTCTTTTAACCCAATCTTTTTCAGTTATCTTTAACATTAACATATGAGTGATATAGTAAGGTCTGTTCTGATCAGTTTGTTCAAGAACATTTAAAAATACATGTTCAAGCTACCCACAGGAACTAAATTGAATGTCAGTAAGAAGTACTATTCTAGAGAACTCAAAATGCACTGTGAAGGCAGTTATAGCAGAGAGTGGTTGATTTATTAACATAGCTGCTATATTGAATCAGTGCTGTTACCCATAGCAATCAAACCACCTTTCGTTCTGATCAGCCTACTACAAGTAAGAAAATGAAGCATAGAGTCTTTCACAACTCCAATCTGTTCTAAATGCTGATAATTTATCTCATTGCTCCACATCCGCTGCTCCCCGATGCATTTGCCTTCACTGGCTCCCAATCTCTTCTCCAATCAACTTTAGATTACTAGCAGTCACACTCAAGGCCCTTAACAATAAAACCCCTGGGTATATCCCAGCTCTGACATCAAAATGCACTCCGTCATGCAACCTATTCTCTCTCAAACTTTCAAATGATCCCTAAAAACCCACCTGCTTAGTGATGCATATTAATTTCATATTGACTTATCATTAATTATATTCTTCTTATGTTTTAAATGTTCCCTAACCCCTTTAGATAGTAAATTCCTGTAAGCAGTGTCTTTGAACCTATTTATATTCTCTAACCCTTGTTTGTATAGTTTATATAGTAAATAATGTACCCCCTGTTTTAAAATATAGGGATATTATAAGTCACCAAGGAGTTTCATGACCATTATTTATTATAATATACAAGTGTCAGTGAGTCATGTGACAAATGACATCACTAAGCACTGGTTATAACTGATGACATTATAAGCTCTTTTGATAAGGACATAATTTAAAGGATAATCATGGCTCTTGTGTAATTTAAAGTAATTTAAGGTGCTGCTTAACTTGTTTACACTATATTAATAAATTATGATTAAGATGATGATTGGTTGCTATGGGTAATTGTGCTAATGCTTTTTTCTCTCATTTATAGGAGCATATTTATCAAAAAGTGACTGTGAAAACAGTGGTATTTCCCTCCCAGACACAGCAGATGAGGAGAATAACCGAGGCTGTTTAACCAGGCTGGGGGAGCCAATACAGGAGCTGTTATTAAAGAGTCACTGCCTGGTATAAGGGGAGTGACTGCTGGGGGGCTCAGGAAGCAGGAAGTGGGTGGTTGGTTAGGCAAAGTGTTTAAAGAGAGGTTTGGAGAACTGAGCATGAATTCAATATCTGTAAGTTGTATGGCATACATTGATAAGATTGAAGCTTTATTTAAGAGAAAGTTTTATACAGACAGACTACTGGTTAACCAGTAATTTCTAGAGGTTGTACAGTGTAGCTGTGGATGCATTATACATTATACATTCTCAGTGTGGAGATGTCTCCTCCGTATTAAAAAAAAGAAGGGTATAAGCTTTACATTAAAAAAACAGCATTAGTCCTTGGCAGAACACATCACTGGTGCAAACACAGCTCATGCAATCATGGGCATTGCTTATTATATTTTTGCCATTATGCGTGACTAAATGACCCTTAATAATAATTTGATAATACTGCAGATATCCTCTATAATAAAAATTGCAAAGCTGACAAACTATTTACACCAACATAACTAATTCACAAACTCATTTAATTATAAAAATTATAAAAAAAATATGTATTCAAAAAAAGTATGTATTATTATAGATATCATTTTTTATTAGAAATATTAGATTTTTGCTATATTGTTTATTAAAGCCAACACATTTCCTTTTATGCAACATGCTCAGTAGTTTAGCATAACATAGCAAATGAATGGGTTTTGGTGTATGGAAATGTACTTCTAATTGGTCTAAACCAATGGCTTACTCTAAATACACGTAGAGTAAAATAGAATCATTAAATGATGACAGAAGCATCATGGTTATTAGATAATCACAACCCGGCGGCATAACAATTGCCAAGTGTTTCTTATCCCATGAGGCCTAATTATTTTGCGCTAATCCCACCTCCTCATTTTAATGTGTCTTTTTAGGATTTGTTGCTGTGGGGGACAGAGTGAAGTGGATGATTTAGGAGTTGAAGCAGGCAGGGAATGAAAAAGCATTTCTACAATGCCTAAAATACATGTTAATGAGAAGGTAAATGTGACTAGCATAAGAATGGTATATGTGCTTTGCAAGGTGCAAGATAGGGGCTTACATCTAACAACTTTTCTTGTGAGCAGCAGAAAAATAATGTGCCAATTGTGACTGAGTCTATACTTACAATAAAATACTGAAACATGTTTCTTGTCTGCAGGCCAGTTTAGGAAAATCTTGTAAGTCCTGTCATGGTATTTTTATACTTGTAACCAGACCTTAACTGGGTTTGGTAATTAAAGTTCTAGGCATTAATGGTGTGTAACCCCAATATAAAAATAGTTATTAATCTTTATTATACAACACAAAGATATGCCTAATCAAGATAAATCTACTGACAGCACTAAATGAGAAAAAAGGAAAAGTATATATTTATACTGTCTATCATGCATCTAGAGAGGTTGGCATGGTGGCACAACATGTGATTGTCTGGATACTCTGCTTTTTGTCCACAGTCCAAAATCATATTTCTAGCTTCATATGCCTATAATCAACCTGACCCTAGTGTTTTTGTGTAGCAACTTTGTAATTTAGGTTAATTTTTCATAGAAAAATAAACTCCACAAACTATTTATATGCTAAATAATGTAGTTCGATGTAACTTACAAAAATATTAAAACATCCATGGTTTATAATACATTGTAATGGCATTTAGTCACCACAAGAACAATATTGTTCAGTTATTCGCACAAATGACTTTCAGCAATTGTAATCAATGTGTGACAGATATTTACAAACTTTAACTAGCGGAAGCAACCAATGCCTATTTACTGTTCATGCAGTGTCATGTGAAACTGCCTCTGGCTAGCGCCACAAATCCTCAGAATAGGATATAGGAAGAGGAAGAATTTCCATAATTAAAAAGTTATCTTTATTCTTATGGACTGAAAAAATGTTAGTCAGCATAGGAACACGGAATAGAGACGTTTGCTTAATGTGTTTCATGGAATGCTATTAAATTTGTCAAGTAAAGGGATCAATCTTATGTTCCCATGCTGACAAACGTTTTTCAAATCTTTAAGAATAAAAATGACTATTATTAAATAGAAGTTCTTTCTGTTTTTGTGCTGTATTAAGGATTGGTAACGGATATTTGCCTCACATGTTTGACCTCAGTTTTCTAAAGCGGAAGATGCTCTCGGTTGAGCATCATTGTACAGTTGTGAACATTTAATCTCATTTTCCCAAATCCTTTGTGGTATAGCAAATGGCCTATAGATCTGATTAAGACTTCAGGGAGGCTTTTTATATTGCATCCCAGAATGACACTGTTTTCCATTACAAAATTGGACAAATTTGTATTGTATTGAGGGAAGATTTTTCTCTCTGCTGAATTGTTATTGCAATCCCAACTGTCATCATGACTAATTACCCCATTTTAGGATCCAATTTCATTATTAGCACAACCTTTAATAATGGTGTGGTTGTTATATTTACCAAAGCAAATGTTCAGTTTCAATTATTTTTAAATTAATTGGTTTTGTTTGTAAACTTTTTTTTATTCCATAGTTGCCACTGGCTTTAGTGCAATCTAAAAAAATGACTAAAATGTTTAGAGGTAATGCAATTAAACAATCCTAAATCACACCCATTTTTAAGTAGCAATTGCTATTCTGTAAAGTGTATTTTTATACATAGGAATGGAAGCTACTGATATACTTATATTGTATATCTGGAATGCATAGGGCATGAGGTTTTCTAGTTAAAAGGATCTTTCCATTTCCAATTTGGATCTCTTTAACTTAAGTATATTAAAAAAATGTAAAGATATAACAAACTCAATAGAATTTTTTTGTCACCATTATGAATTTATGCAGCTTAATTACTATCAGGTACAAGGTACTGTTTTATTATTAGGACAACAATTTTAAAATTTTTAGAAATAATGCATGTAACCCTGAGCTTACTGCATAACTGGAAATAGGATTCCATACCTGTACTTTTTGTTTGGAAAGCAAAGGATGGCAAACTGTATAGCAAATAGATAAAATAAAAGACGAGTAAGCCATTAAAAGAAAAACGCACATTTGTTAAACTCTACTTGAATAATAAGTTGCAGATTTAGTTAAAAAATGAAAAAACTCTCACTGCTCAGTTCTGGTTGAATGTATTATAAATCAAGTAAACAGGCTTTATATGTAGGTTGAGTTAGCATTCACAATTGTGCACTACTGCACCTTCTTCTTTGTCATTCTTTATCATTACAAATGTTCACACTGGCTAACATGGATCTGCTTTAGGTTTATATTTCTATATCATTAAAATGTGTCAAACCCTTTTGAATGTGAAAATGGATTAGTGTCTGAACAGCAAAATGTTTTATACATAATATTTACAAGCTGCTAAGCAATAAGCCTCTTCATTCATACTTTCCTTGAACTAACAATGCTCTTTTTTATTGTATAGGAAAAAAGCCACATTATCCATGTTCCTTGAAAGACCAGCTATTTTTAGATCACTCCAGGACGATCAAAAAAAATGGACATTTATTCAGGTTAGCGTGAAAACTAAGAAATAATAACTACTATTTAAAATAAAAGCAACATCCACTCTGAATCCCAGCTTGATCTTATTGGAATTTTAACACTGACATTTTTAAACTAAACTTTCCAAATTGATTTAGTTATTACTGTCAATAAAGGGTCCCTTAGAAAAAAATAAAAATCCTGTGTGTTTAGCAAAGAGCTAAATGTTATTTTGTTTTGCAAAGGTGCCACTGGCTCTGCCTTGCCTTTATATTGTCTGCTTTAGTGAATAAGGATGGTTTTGGTGTTGCAATTCTCCCTGGTAGCACCACTATAGTTTTGCCTGGTGTGTCGAAGTCTTACATCTGACACACTTAGGGGCTGATTTACTAACCCACGAATCCGACCCGAATTGGAAAAGTTCCGACTTGAAAACGAACATTTTGCGACTTTTTCGTATGTTTTGCGATTTTTTCGGATTCTTTACGAATTTTTCGTTACCAATACGATTTTTGCGTAAAAACGCGAGTTTTTCGTATCCATTACGAAAGTTGCGTAAAAAGTTGCGCATTTTTCGTAGCGTTAAAACTTACGCGAAAAGTTGCGCATTTTTCGTAGCGTTAAAACTTAACGCTACGTAAAATGCGCAACTTTTCGCGTAAGTTTTAACGCTACGAAAAATGCGCAACTTTTTACGCAACTTTCGTAATGGATACGAAAACTCGCATTTTTACGCAAAAATCGTATTGGTAACGAAAAATTCGTAAAGAATCCGAAAAAATCGCAAAACATACGAAAAAATCGCAAAATACCGATCATTACGAAAAAAACGCAATCGGACTCCATTCGACCCGTTCGTGGGTAAGTAAATCAGCCCCCTAGGGTAAGTTGTTTCCTGGCTGTGACGATTAACAGATACATTAAAGACGATGTTTTCCAAGTTAATTTTATTATGAAACTAAAATAACTAGATAATCAAATTTGTATTCTAATTAAAACTTTAAATAAGGATAGGTCATTGCTAGTTTTTCCTGTATAATAATATATTTTGGGGTCCAAAAACAGTGACTCCCTATATTTATTAAATCAGGTATGTGGATTTAAAACCTATTGCTATCCTGTGTTTGTGTAGTCAGGATACTGGGACCATGCTAACTGACAAGGCATATGGTCACATATTTGTATCCATTTTATCTACCGCAAACAGGAAATCCAACCAGTACATTATATTTTTGTGCATTACATGCAGGCATATTTGTCTTACCCCTATCCTTTCATTTATCAGTTCAGGATTTCATCTGACACTTACTGCCAAGCCCTCAATTACTTCAGGAGTAGTAATTTTGTATTAATGTCCCCAAAGAATTAAAATATCCTGCACTGAGCTTATTACTTTGCAGAATTTAGTGGCATTGGCAAGCACTGGAATGCTGCTTTCAATGCCAATTCCAAGGTCGCTTGTGAATAATTTTGAAACAAAGTTGCCCAAGGACAGACCCAGTACTACAACAATGGTCTAATAAGAAACTGTCCCATTAATCACAACTCTTTGCATTGTGTCCTTTAGTCAGAGCTGGACTCCTCTGTGTACTTTAGAAAAATCTCACGTGTACCATGAGCACCAAATACAAGGTTCCAGTCATCACTTCCTAGAAAGCCATTAACCCACATTCAAACTTTCTTATACTTAGAATAATCTTATGCAAAACTTTGGGGCTACTTTAAGAACTGCGCAATGCAGGGAATGCCTACAATTTTATAATATAAACTACAAAACTACAAATAAATGCATGCTACAAGACTAAGGGGCCGATTCACTAAAGGTCGTTAATGCTTAACGCATAGTTTTATGTGTTAAAAAGTGTTCTGTAACTAAGTACTGATTCATTCAAAGTCATTTTGCATCCATTACTACTCATATCGCATGCACAAAAATCCTGATTATCGCAAAGCGTTATTATTGAATAGAAATAATACTAACGCATAATTCACAGACATATTTGAAGCATTAAAAGGATAAAATGTGGCGTTAATTACTGTGAAACGTAATGCCTCCAAGGAGTAGGCATTACTAAACAAAATTGCAGCTGGTGATTATCTGTGGTGACAAGATGGAGTTTGCAGTCGGAATTTTTCAAGTATGTGATCTTCCTAGAGTGATGCATCCTCCAGTTTTCAGGGAAATGGTAATTTTTAGAACAATAGTTTTCCGAAAGTAACTGCTATGTGTGTAATAGCGTGCGCTAATATTGCATGCCACGAAATAACGCATAAATATATTGCATGGTTTAAAATATCCATTAAAAATATGTCATCACAACATAAATAATGACAATGACATTGCTTCTTTATTCAGACAAGTGTCCTTTTAGTGAATCGATAGTTAAACTCGCACAATATAAGAAGTGATAATATTTTTAACGCATGCTATAAATAACACTCGTTTTTTGGCCTTTAGTGAATTGGACCCTAAATGAGTGGGATAACGGAACAAAATGTGCAAAATATGGTAACCCACAGTAATCAGTTAGAATATCAGTAAATGCTACCAGCTGGTACTAGTTGCTGTGGGTTACTAGAACTAGTGCTAGCTTTGTTCCCATACAATAAAATTTACCTGACTATTCACAGAAAAAGTCCAAGTGATGAAGGCCTAGGACACTAAGGAGATCAAAATTGCTTAGATAAGGCTCCTGCCTAACTGTAGGTCATTAAATCACTTTAGCCTTGAATATTATGCTTGTTTAGGAAATCATCCAAGTCACTCAATGTCAGTAGTGAAGAGCGAATCTGTCCCGTTGCACGTCAAAAAAAATTGTCGCCCGCGACTATTTTTTTGTCGCCCGCGACTATTTTTTTGTCGCCCACAGCTATTCTTTTGTCGCGGGCGACAATTTTTGGATGCTCTGCGAATTTTTTCATCCTTTTCGTGAAACAATCCGCCAATGGCGAAACACTGAAATTCGCAGCGAATCCATGCCTGGCGAAACATTTCGCCCATCACTAAATGTCAGTAATAGAATCTGCAATACCAACATCACCCGCAGGGCATTCCACAACCTTTCTGCCCTCACTGTGAAGAACCAAGTCTAAAGAGGTGGCCTTTGATTCTTTGTTATTTTCTATGTAAAAAAAGATTTCCCATTATCAGTCTATAATGTTCTCTAATGTACTCTACTGTATACACAATTGCCTTTTTTTGGATGTATGTCCAAAACTCAGCACGGATGATAAAAGCTCCTGAGCCTTTAGCTAGGAGGGCAGATACAACTGTATGCTAAAGAGCAAGCACTCAATGAACATTCCTAAAAGCAGATGTGTAAAAGTCAAATTAGTTTATTGAAGTACCATAGTTAAAGCAGGCCATCCTTTTATACATCTGCCTTGAGGAATGCTCATTGAGTGCTTACTCCTCAATATACAGTTTTTCCTCATAGTTCATTTCTTAAATCCTTTTTACCAGTTTAGTTGCATGTGTCTTCACTCTCTACGCTTGTTAATATTTTTAAGAACTGGTAGTAAAGGTAAGGCCTTACCAGAGATCTATAAAGAGGCCAACTTTGGTTTCATTCCTCAAGTTAATGCCCTAATAATAATAATGTGAAAAAAAAATCATTTTTCTCATTTCCTTGTTTTGCTTTTTGCAGTTTTCACCAGGTGAAACTTTGTCAGGTGTGGTGAAAGTGTTTTTGTGCCTTTTTCTACTGGACTGACTAATTTGCGGGTAAACTGGCATCCATTTTGGCAATATTATAACAGATATATTATGATATCTCAATCTCAGAGCTGTAGAAACAATGTTGGAAAGCTCAGCCTTCCCTACATGCCGGAATAGTACACTCATTTCTGATAAAACAGTTAACATAGTTCATTTGGTTGAATGTAATACAAGTAGTGAAAAATATAACTGCAGAGTGAATACTTTGGGTGGGTTTAGTGCAGCTTTGATGAACCTGGGAAATTATTAGCAACCCGTTCGCCAGTGGACAAATGAGTGCGCATTATATAATTTACACCAGTGTGCAGTGTATACATCAACTCACTGCCAAAAATGCACATTGCATAATTAAAATTGACAACATAACTGTCTATTGAAATATTACATTGGAAAAATGTTCATCTTTGTTATTTATGAGATTTTTATTTCCTTTACAACTTTTATTACATTTTTCCCTATTGTGTTTTATATACTCATAATAGGCACTGTATCTCAGTAGTCATATTCCTTCTCTACATGTTTATAGTAATTAAAGGGGACAATTATTTTATCTGAAACCAGTTTATAAATACTCAACTCTAATGTTTCCTACCATGAAACAAAGGAAACAGCTTATGGCCGTAGGTGTTCTTCAGCTCAAAGAGAATCTCACCTTTTAAGTTATGAGAACAAAGTTACCAAGGGAACACAGCCAAGATACTTTATATTAATATAATTATCATATAATAAAATGATAATAAAAACCCCACTGAATTCCTCAATCAAGGTTTTATTTTCTTGATTTATGCTGAAGCAGTTATGTAATTTACATGTTAGAAGGTAGCTATTTAGATAATCCTCTTTGCTTATGTAATAAATAATACTGGATGACCATATTTAAATATGCTTATGTTTCCAGTTGCTATTGCAGTAATTAATACCACTTGATTAGAATAAACCAAACCACAAGCCTGCTCTGTAACTAGGAGATACTAGTTAATGTACAACAGTCATTCTACTGGGACAAAAGAAAGTGACAATATGTTTTAACATGTATAACTGAACATTTCTAGTTATACATAACTAATAGCATAAAAGCATATAACTGGTTAAAAGACAAGGCTATACTAAAATTATATGGAAAATATATTTTAAAAGAAAATCAAAAATATTTTTATCTTTCAGTAATTTACCTTTAAGTTAACCTTTAACATGTTATAAAATGTCCTATTCTTCATTTTTTATTTGTTCTATTTTTGTAATTATTTACCTTCATCTTCTGCCTTATTCCAGCTGTCAAATGACAATTTAATTGGTATTTACCTTTCTTATCTTTTTATTCAAGATTTTCCTATTCATTTTCCAGTATCTTATTCTTACCACTCCTTGGTTGCTAGGCTAAATTGAACCCTACCAACCAGAGAGCTGCTGAAACTGGAGAGAAGAAAAAGCTGAATAATTCAAAGACCCACAAAAATAAAAAAGTTATAAAGTATCAGAATATCACTGTCAATATCATATGAAAACTACCCATGTAAAGGTATCATTTTGTTTTATAAAGAACATAGATTTCTATTATATACAATCACACATGTTTATTTGAAGCAGAGGTCATGTTTTTTTTTAATTTAATTTCAGTATGTATGCTGCCTGGTCTCCTTTGTTTAGCTATATTTTATCTTTTGTCTAAACAAAGCCCCACCTAATCTATTCTGCTTATTGTGCATGATAATAAATATTCATGACTTGCTCTAATAGTACTGCCAAAATAACTACAGATATTTTACATATGAATTGTGTTATTTTTAGCAACAGTAAATTTATTAGAAAGTGCAGACAAAAGGAATATTATATGTTTAAATGCATGTACATTGCATTTAAGGTATTTTCATTTTCTGGTGTTATTGGCCATATAATATGCCATAAAACATTGAAAAGACCTGGTTCTGGGCATAACTGGACAAATATTGGTGGCCATGGAACATTAGTGCTGCTGTGGGGGTGTGGAAGAATGAATTTTTATCATATTCTGTGTATTTTGTGTTATATTACAATGAAGGAGGACGAAAAAGGGTGTACCAGACCTGAATGGACACAATAGGGCAGCTTTTTCAATACAAATAAAAGCACAGTGCAGAATTAGATGATATAAATTTTATACAAACTCCTTACTCAAGTATTCAACTTGTCCAAGCCATGTCCTGGTTGCAGCCAATAAAATATATTGTCTTCAAATTGCTGCATTAAAATATATTTAGACTATTGTATCTATACTCTGAGGCATTTTACTTTGTATAAATATACATTCCAGTTTTTTTATGCAAATAGTAATATTTGCATTTACTTCTTAGCTACTAAAATAATTTGTATGATAGAATACATCTTTTTTCACAATCAAATCCATATTTTGATAACATATCTAAAAGAAGAATTTCATTTTACAATATCAGGATGGCGGCAGATTCTTGTTAACTGGATAAGTAGCAAAGGCTATCCAATCACAAGCAAGGCAACACAAAACAATGACATTTGGTATTGAAAATGTTCACAGCCAATGACTGTATGACCACCTTTTATATAAATGTTTTCTTCAGCTGTAAAATAAATTGACTCAGTACAGAAGTTCTTTTCAAAGAACCTACGTGAAAACTGTACATTCTCATATAATACAAAAGAAAGCAGAACAAAGGTATAGTCAGAGCTGCTAGAATCAGCTCCCAGAATGTTTTTGATACTGACACTAAGCTTTTATTGTGACAGAGACTCTGTTAAGCTGTAAGGATTTTTATTTTTTAATAGAATATGAGTTTTGGCATAATGCTTGGTATCTGCATTCACTGAAATATTGTACATATCTGTGGAGGCCAAAGTTACATAGTATTTTCAGTAAAGCCCCATCTTCAAGGTGCCTTGCTTTGTTATGCAAAAAGTTACTTTAAAATGTCAGTGGCTAAACTCTGGTTAAGCAAAGTGACAAAGCAATTGCCATTTCATTATTCCCTCTAGGTGCTTAGCATGTTGGGGAAAAGGGGAAAGTGCAGTCATGGGCAACAGAGTTTACAATAAATATATAGCTTTTATAAACTGAGGATGAATAAATTATGTACCTAAGTATGGTGTTCAAGTATCATTTACTACATGTATTAATATTATATAATTCCTGGTTTTGTTCAAATAATTCATTTTTAATTTACCCTTATGTTTCTCAGGTTGATCATTGTTAATGCAACTGGTTTTATATTTTACAATTGCTGCTCACTAAACTACATACAGGTAGGAGCAAGCTATTGGAAATATTTGTGTTTCCTTGTGCTCTGCCTGTACCATGCGATAATGTCTCATGGCTGACTCCATTCTGAAAAATCATTCACAGTTGCCATCTTGTGTGTCTCAGAATGTAATTTATTGCAATAACTTGTGCGCTGTCAAAATGCCTGTTTTTCCCTGTAAGAATGATTCTGTGGGAGCAGCTTTGCCATGAAACAAGAATATACACTGCTTCATCTGCGGATGGGACAGGGATGCAAGCCTCCTGATTTATTCATATAAGTGAAAGGGAAATTTAAACTCAGTGTTGGACAATTTTAATGTATTTGTTGTTAATCTGCCTGTTAAAAAATCACTTCTGAATCCCTTGGGAGCCCAAATGCCTGGCACCATAGCTGGTATATTTGGGGTGGGGACCAAACTGAATATTTATAGAGTACAATACATTTTGCTAAAGTATTGTAATATGTAAAGCAAAGCTGGTTTTGAATGCATAGATTTAAAGGTTTGGAATTTTATATTTATTTAAAGGAAACCATGTAGGAACCCAAACCATGTAGGTCTATAAAACAATATTGCATAAAGCGCCTTATATGTAAAAGTATGTATCAAAAAAGCAGCTGACAGACAATTTTTCTTCCAGCCAAAAATCTTCAGCAAGTTTGAAGCAGATGGTAATTTTCTGGCAACATATTTAAGATTCTATTAAAAATCTCAGTGTAGCCAGGCAGCTGAAACACAAAATGTAGTTACCAAGTAGAGACACAGTTATGCTCAGGGCTCATCATTGCCTGCACTTTTTTGTTGGGTAGTAAAAAATGTTTTCAGTGAATTTAAGCTAAGCACAGACTGACTGTTAAGTCTGACCACTAAACTAATTTGTGAGCAGTTTAATATATGTGGACATATGTGGACTCAAAAATAGCACAGATCCAGGCAGCAAAACGAAGTGTGCAGATAGCCAATCACCTCAAATACCACCAGAGGACATTAGCCGGCCTTGTTTAATTTGCAATCAAATTCCATTCAAAATTAAAAAAAATAAAATATCTTTAAGTGTTGGCAAACATTGTGTGATGGTTGGCCACTTTTGTCAAAATAGGCTTTATATGCATTGCCATTTTATCACCCATGTGTATATACTGCCAGACATAAAAAGAATTATACTAACAGAAAACAATTTTTAGTTTGTTACCACACAAAGAATAGTTAAGAGCGAAGGATGAAACAGTAGCATGCATAGCTAGTGATAACTATATTCACTTTTTTTCACTTGGGGAATCTAAAGACATTTCCAGCACTTCAATATTTCCCCCAGCTATTACCTTTTTCAGTTGGAAAATGTCTTTTGGCCTTTTGCTTTGAGCAGTCAAACTCTATTTTGTGGCCCATAATATTTCCATTATTCAATTAAAATTAACACAGTGCAATTTAATTGGGTTTCCTAGTAAAGATAATAGGCCTCATTTGCAATCTGCCATTTTTGTTTGCACTTTTGTATTTAGCTGTTTGCAATTGGCTGCAGCTAAACCTTCAGCATGGTATTGGATTCAGCACTGACCATGTTAGTCAGCAGGGGATTCAGGGGGGAGGGCAAGTGGAGGCATGTAGGCTTCCCCTCCCCCACCCCCACACTTGACACTACCTTGCATGTCATTAAGAGGTACTAGGTAGGGAGTGGCAGTTGGTAAGCAGAGCTGCACGTCCTTGCATTGTGCCCACAATTAGAGTTCTTACAGCATAACATTGAATGAACAATGAGTTGTGTTATTTTTGCCCTTATGGTTTGAGGGGGTAGTCCTTTTTTAGAATGTTATTAGTAAATGCTGGTTTTACTGGCCTTAGAACAGCCCAAAGGAATATGACAATATTAGTAGAGATGTGCAAAATCATCCTAGTATTTCTTGTAATGTCTTTGGTCAAGGATTTTCAACTTGTGGGTTGGGACCCAAAAATAGATCATCATTTTATATAAAGTACACAGTATTAATTAATATATATAATACTTCAGGCTGATCATTTTACGAGTTACAGATGAAAAGTAATTTAGTAATAAAAAGACAAGACAAGATAGTATTGTTAATGACATTTTAAAATAGCAGGATTATGGTATGGGCAGCTGTACAGCTTTACCAAACAAAATAAAAATAATGTAGTAAAAAAAAGATAAAAATGAAAATGCTGGCATCAGTGGGTTTATGAGGAACAAAAACATGCTATTAAAATAGTAATGCAATGGCCACACAATTGTTGTCGGTGAACATCCAAAAGGAATGTTCTGGGCAACAGACAGAAAACACGCCTCACCCGGACTTGTTAGCGCTCCCAGTGCACTAGTCGTTGTGGAGAGAGGATTTGCATTTGTGGTGGTTGCTGAGGTTTGGGCTGCGGCTGCTGCAGCTGCTAAAGTAGCCAAATTCTGTAATTGCAAAGCATTCATGCCTGTGTAAGAGACAAAAGAAACCTTCAGCGACAAAGTGTTTAGTGATCAGATGTTTTTTTCCTCCAGAACATCTTTGTCATGCAGTGTATGAGAATGGTGGAGGGGAATAGATTGATTGTTGTCTTTAAAGCAAGCAATAGGTATTGGGAATTAGTATACAGCATGAAATGTCTCCAAAATGTTTCCATGCAAGGTAATAATAAATAACAATTGAGCAGCCACCTTGCATTTGCCTTAGATGGTAACAAAAACAGAGGTTAATACATAAACATTATAGATTATAAGTATTTTTTATTGGTACATCACCTAAAAATCCTAACATGGGTTAGAACTGAGCTGCAGAAAGGTCTACCACAGCATAAAACCACATAGTAAAGGAGATTTAATACTCATATTCAGGAAAGTATATCTTTGTTGAGTGAGACCCTGCAGTAGATCCCAAGTAGATCTACTGCATTTATAAGCATTATTTACATCATGGTACCAGTCATAAACATAAAGCCAACCTCCCCCCGTTGCATAAATAAATGATTCACATCTTTTTTTGCCTAGGACTAATAACTAGTTCCTATTAGCAATGGTAAAAAAACATTCTCTTATTTTTATTGATAAAAGATAAATGTTGCATATTTTGAAATCACATCTCCATGCTATATTGCAATTTGCCCCATTATTAAAATAAAATGATATCATTGCATTTACACATTCAAAAACACTTCCGCCCACAAATATGTTATATCTGTCTGTAACTGGCCAGAAAGAAACAGAGCAAATAGTTAAGTTTCATGCAAAGCTTTTGCAAGTAATTTGCAGCCTATTGCAGTCTATCACCCATGACAGTTTAGATGGAGAAAGCTGAAAGCTTGTAAAGAAGCTTAGTCAGTCACATATGCTTTATATATCTCAGGTATCTAAACTGATATGCGAGTCCCTATATTTTTCTATGATTTTAAAAGGAAATTGCAACTTATAGTTCTTGCATTACTGATAGATTTCATTTATATCTGATTTACTTGAATAAGGAAATTTGCTTTAAAATGATCTTTTTTTGCTTAGTAAATAAAAATGGGAATCATTGGTTTTCTTCTTGAAAATTCAATGGCCTTTTGAGAAAACCAAAAGCAATGTTAATGTGCACTCTTATTGAGAAGACACTTAAGGGCTGATTCATGATCATTCATTCAAAATTCAAAAATCATTCAAATGTGTGAGATTTATTTTTACCCACTGTGTTTTTTTTTTTTTTTTTTT
Source organism: Xenopus tropicalis (assembly GCF_000004195.4). Taxonomy (NCBI): domain Eukaryota; kingdom Metazoa; phylum Chordata; class Amphibia; order Anura; family Pipidae; genus Xenopus; species Xenopus tropicalis. The sequence continues at coordinate 82,660,910 of NC_030679.2, forward strand.
TGCTTTGATTGCATTTGTTTTCCCTCAAGCAGGATTTTCCCCCCAATAATTGTGTTTTTTTCCAAAAATATAAAGCACTCCACTTTTTAGGTGGTGATATTTTTATAATTATAAATCAGCTCTTTAGGCTCATTGACACTATAATTTTAGTCAGTGCAACTGATTCATTTGCCTAAGTCTAATACATATGGCTGGATTCAGTGAAATAAAGGTTTATCGTTTGAAAACTCATAGACGAGATTCAATGTGAGGTGCAATTTAATGAAGAAAAACTTATCTCAATGTTTATCACGTTAAAACTCCATTGACGTCTATGGAAAAAAAATGAATTTGGAGAAAACTTTTCTCCTTGAAATGAATCTTGTCCATGAGTTTTCACATGAGTTCACGTGATTGTCTGCATCACAAGGAATGTGAGTTGCAATTGCAGTGTAATTTCCTTGCAACACAAGAGACGCAATTTCTACTCTAACTGGTCATGATTCAAAATCCAAAAATCTCTGCGTTTTCCCTTTGATCTCTACACATGATTAGTTTCAAGATGTGTCTTTTTTTAAGAGTAGACACGAGAAAATCTATCATTCACCTGAGGTAATTATGTGTCTCATTGTTCATAGTCATTATCATAAATCTACATATCAATAAGCATGAACAGATGTCAGTTGTTCCAAGTGCTTGCCAATCAGGCCTGTTAAAAAATGACAGATGGGTGGTTATAAAAACATTCTCACAAGGCCTATTAGCACATTCACAGACATTTTTGTAGTGAAGCTGTAGTCACAGATGCAGCCTTGTGAAAATAAGGTCTTATAGGAGACTGGAGATCCCTTAAACCAGTTGCAATCATATTATTTATTCGATAGCCTATTCACAACTCCCCCGCCCCAGATACAATACCTCAATGTCCATGACTCAGACTGCCAATTATTATTATTAGAAAGGGAAAAAATTGTACTTTTGTGTACCTTTTCTGAGGCTAATGGCCTTATGATATACCAAGTGACATTCATCATCTCATTATCTGATGAATTTCCTCTTATAAAGCAAGGCAGGCTTTGCTTTATCATAAACTGATATTTAAAAAGCAAAAATACAGTGATCATAAATGGCGGAACTCTTAGGTTCTTTATTAACGATACAAATACAATTTTGACTATATTCAAATTCACTCAGAATTTGCTGTTGACGTCCATTTCATGCAAATCAATGTATGAATTTCAATGTAGATAGGTTCAAAATGATTTGTTTATTCATTCACCGATCACAAATCTGATTTGCAGTATGAACTGTATTAAATGTATCTTCATATACTGTACAACAATAAAGTATTCTACAAAAAATCCTGAATCCATGTAGCATAGATTATGCTACAGTGCTAAGGTAGACCCTTTCACCTACTTACTCCTCTTTCTGTTTCTTTTAATACCTTTGTAGCTACACACTCGCTATATACTGTATGATGAATTATTATTGTTCCAATCAATCCCAACTTGTGAGCACAATAAAATATTAGAAACCTTTTCTAGTGATGAAGGGAATACACAATTATGCCATGTTGTATGTTTTACTGCATGTCAAACAACATTTACTTATTTGTATTCATGCCTGCATTTCTGTACCCACAGGGATAAATGCCAAATACAGAAAAAAATAGATCAAAGCCTATTTTTTGTGGTCAATGTTTTTCCACTGGGTACACAGAGATGCAAAGGACCAATAAATGGTTTTAAAAGTAATCGCTCAGTAAAAGTATTCTACCATTTCCCTAACTTGGATACAAGTTTCAATGGGAAGATATAAATTACATGTAATTGGTTGTTTTAATTGAGAACAGTATGGCTGCTTCTATTCAGGTATATGAATAATGATATGATTCTTTTTAGAAGAATGTTTCATTTAAATCAGTTGGTACTTTTAGTGTCACTCAGAGGAGGAGAAACACAAGTACATGACATCAGCAGAGAGACCACAACATTTTCATATCATATTCATTAAAGGGGTCCTTCAGTCCCCAGACCTATTTTTTGCATAATAACAAAAAACATGTCTAAGCAACGTTTAATTACACAATAATTAAAAAAAAATAAATGTAAATGTAATAGGTATGTAGTCAGATTTTATATTTAATATATTCAAAAATTGCTTAGAATTATATTTTTTTTTTGGTGTAAATCCTCTTTAATTCAATGATTTTATTTTTGGTATAAACTATTTCCATTGTGACTCCTTTTATGTGTTTGCAGTTGGAACATTTCTGCCTGCTTTGGTCCTCAGCCTCTTGGTACATGAGGGCTTCTGCCTCAGTAAACTGTCTTTGGAATAATTTGATTTATAATCCAATATGACTGCTCTGCTTCAGTGGGTCTACTGTAAGTGTGAAAGTAAAGCCTGCCAATCCCTCTTTCCAAACCAGCACTCTGTACTTGCTTATGCACTGGAAAACCTAAGGGTGTGCACTTCATGCTGTGGATCAGTGTGGGCCCTTTAGCTTGTGACATCAACTTTAATTACACAGAAAGAGTGAGAAGACTGAAAATGTACATTTGATCAAACTATGAAAATATGTATAGGCTTATTCATAATTACAAGACTTATCACTTAGGTCCTCACTTTTTCACTTATACACACAGGCTCAAAATCCATCCGTTTAGGATGTGTTTTTAGCGCTTCTTAATTGCAATGTAAATGCATAAAAAATTGTGTAATGCAACATAAATGATGAGCACAACTGTTTATTTAAGTGTTTTTAAGTGTTAAATGTATATATATATATATATATACAATGTTTTATATATATATATATATATATATATATATATATATATATATATATATATTTACACACACAATATATATATATATATATATATACAATATATATACAATATGTTTTAAAATTTTAAATTACTTGATTAAAATGGCCTCTCTATCTGAACAACAGATTATAGATCCCATACCTGTACTTGTACCTTTACATACAACACAGCTGTACCTTTAATTCTAGATAGGATAAAAACCAATTATTTGTTACTACATTAGTTCAGCGTTACTGGTTACTTTGTGAAGAAGAAACAGTACCATAGTGGGGCACATTCCCCAGCACCCTGTTACCAGTCCTTCAAGATCCATTCAAGATCCATTCAGCTGCAATGTCAGTTTACTGCAATGCACACAGCCTCATATGAGATAATACTTAAGAGCTAAAGATGATAGAATCTATGACATTGGCACAATATTATTTCTGTTTCAACATCATAGATGCTACCTATGGCAAAAAAACATGTTGCCTAGCAATGCATGGTGTTGACTGTGTTTGCAGTGGCTGACATATAATGATATGTAATATGTATTACCTAGCAAAGTACAAATAATTGCCGTATGCAACCATGTGCGGATATGAGTGACTTTCAAGCTGTGCCTTTTAATAACCTTTGAATAGTTTACAGAAGAATAAGTAGCCTGGGGTTCAGAGTAAACATTGCTCATTGGAAAGTTGTCAGCTGTCCGTAAATACTACTGTGCACAGTGATCCTTCAGAGCACAGCAGCAATGCAAATACTGACCAAGACCCCAGTTTTTTCATCTCTGACAGAACTCTACAAAACCGGTGCAAAGCAAGCAAGCAAGCACTGATGGGACTCTTTCTGACTCACTTGTGACTAGCTGGGTGATTTTATATGCAAACAGACAGTAATTATAAAGGATATGTTACTTTCAGAGAGCACACAGTATGTTATATTTAACTGCAAAATGTTGTAGTGCAAAATATTATGTTATTATTGTAACCATGGATAGTATAGCTATAGATCTTTTTAAGCCAAACCTATTTAAAAAAAATGAGGAGAATTTTTAGTTTGTTTTTGTTTGGCTATTGCATTAAAGCAATACAATATAATGGCAGTGTCCAATTTCAACAGCGCTTAACAAAATTAAATAGGACAATATGAGTGAATTTTGGACCACAATCCCAAACTATAAAGCAACCTGCTCATGGTCCTTCTTTATTCAGCTAGTGTGAATTTGAATTATATATATCTTAAATGAAATGCAAATGCATTTAAAAGAAAATAAAATGCACAATGGAGCATGCACTTCTGTGTGCTTGAGAGATACCAGATTTTATGCTGTGGCAACCTGCTGGGACAATGTAATAGATAGGCCCTGAGTCTTCTGTGCAGTGAACATGCAGCAACGTAAATGGTGCAGTAGATATCTGGCTGCTATACCCAAAGCGTTTATTCCTGAATGTTAATATCGGAAATGGATGTACTTTTTTTTTCTCCATAAAATCTATTTGATAACAGAAGAAGTCTTATCATACAGGGCTCAATACACCGATATTTTTTTTATCCCATTTCCCGTCTCCATTTCCCATCCATCTTGCCATTCTTATACTTATATTTAGCAATGTTCTTAGATGCAGAATTTTTTGTCTACGCAAATTTTTTAGACCATAATAAAACTTTATAGTGATCTGGAAGCATTAACATATACACTTTTACAGTAGAGTAAATTCCAGTGACCATGGAGGATATAAGCATGCACCTAAAGTTATCACAGTTAATATAAGTTTTCTGCTTGTTTCTGTTTTTTCATGTATAGGATAAAAATGAATATCAGCGAATAAAGAAAAATATGAACAGCCAGCAGGTGTTAAGATGAGAAAATAATTCAGTGATCTTAACATCTCCAGGCCAATTTATATTGTCAGGCAGAAGGTTTAGATTACTCAAAGATGCCAGTGCAATAATGAGTTGCTGTAACAACTGATCACAGGATATCTTTGGGGAGAATCTTGTACCAGCAAAAATATTGGAATTCTTATTGGAACTGAAGTAAGAATCTAGAAAACAATAAAATGCTGAGATGAAGCCCTCAAGTGATAAACTCTCAATCAAATAAGGAAGTTCCCATTAGAAAACCAAGTTCTTAAGTCAGTAAACCAGTTTCCTTCACTTCATAATATCTATAGCACAAAAATGTCATTTTAACTGTCTATTTTATTAATTCAAAAAACATTTTTAATTCAAAACTGAACCTTTAGATTCAAAACTGGAACATGTCCTACTGATAAGAGTAATTCATACTCGGAATATGATGGGATGGAATGTCTTGAGGAGGTAACATAGCAGTGGTAAATTAATGCCAAAGTTCCCCCTGACAAATTTGGTGATTTCAGTAGGTGATAACTGATGCTGATATGTGGTGTTCATTTTAGGACTTACTCCGCCACACTTCTTGTTCTGCATGTGCATTTCTTCCTGTACTCTCATCACTACTCATCATCCTTTTGACTAACTGCCAAACATTCTTCATGCTTTCCTACCTTCATACTTAAATTTTTTGCCATTGGTTGTCTAAAATTTTTGGCTAGAGCAAAGAGATCTGATAAGTATTGGAGGGGAAGGGCTGGCAACACAGGGAGCTTTGGAGAAGAGCTTACAACAGGGGTTGATAAGTGGTTCACTATTTTCTCACTATTTACTGAAGAAGACACACGTTACTTACTGAAGTGGTGCACGTTTTTCTTTCTTGTGTGTGTTAATAGTATTACTTTCCATGTGATGCATCTGTTGGCACAGCCAAATAAGGGACCCTTGGAATTACTGGAAGCTCAAGGTAGGTGTTCATTTCAGGGTCCCTTGCATCCACAGAAACTATACTTTGTATTTGCACATAAGTGCCTTTACCTTTGCAAGTTCTCTCCATTTTAGTGCTTCACTTTTTGCCTTAATAAATGAATCCTTCTTGCATTTATTGTGCATCAAAGAATAAATGCTTAGTCTTTGTATATTTATGCTTTAACATATGAACAGGATGTGCTATGATTCTGAGCTATTCAACAGATTTCAATGGAGCAGTGCAATCTATTTGGAACCATTAGGATTTTTTTATCCTTTACTCTGAGTTTAAAAGGGTTGAATCAAATATTTTATTGTAAATATGTTTAAAAGCTTTTCAGTCTTTTCTTTTTAAAATGAGGGTTTTGCCATCTCTGAATAGTGCCTTGTTCAAAAGTTTTTTTTAATTCTATATATCGATGTCCTGTCAAACCTATTTTTGCACTCCAAACATGTCATAGGTGACAGCTAAGATACATTTTTGTAAGGGTAAATAATGCAGGGCATAATTTTACTAATGACTTCTGTGTGCTAAATTTATACCCCACAGATAGCAAAAAGGCTAAACCCATGAAGATGTTCTACAGAGTATGACTTAACTCAACTATTCCTTTACTAATTAACACCCATTTAACCCTGGCTCTTGGTCTAATACCCACACCCCATTGTATTAAAGTCAAAAGCAGCCTAGATACCCCCATTATAAAACCATACCATTCTGCTAAGCAACAAAACAAAAAATTATAGATGCTTAGCTTGTCATTTTGTATATGAATTATGTGAGGGGTAGAACAGCTTTCTACTTTGATAAGATATTATTTGGTGTCAAAGAGTAGCAACAAGACAAAGTAATCATGGTAAATTAATGCTTAAACATAACAGCTATCAGCAGTGTTAAGGCTAAAACTTCCTTTTAAAAAAACACGGGCAGAGCACAGAACAGAAAAGTAGAGCATGACACAGTCTAAAATAGAAAAGCAGGGACATTTTGTCCTTGTTGTTCTGATTACATATTCATTGATGCAGTGGGGGTCATGATTAAAATAAAATACAGGCCTTTTAATGCTCCAAATTGTTTTGCTTTTGCATCAAACAAAAAGAAAGCTCTCTAGCAGTTTCTCACGGCAGGCATAATGGCCATTTGAGCTCTGATGTAGCACACGTCCAGCCTTCTGCAGCTCTATGTTCAGCTAGAATATCAGCATGGAAGGTCACGCAGTGGGAGTGACCTTTCACTAATCACTACACATCAGCTACTACAGACCGAGCTCATTACAGAGAAATTCTTCCACTCTCTCCCTTTCAAATACAGTCCAGCTTTGATTTAGGAAATGTAAAGATTATTTTATTTTGGGGGAAACAAGGATAAAATAACAAAAAAAAAAAAGTGAGAGGGAGAAAAAAAATCCTTTCTGTAATGCAATTTTGTTGTCTGGTTGTGCTTTGCATTCAGTCCATTTTGTAATGTTTAAAAGTAAATGTAATCCTTTATCGACTCAATAACTGTAATCTTAGTTCTTGCCAAAGAAGGTCAGAACATTTTCTTTCCCAGTTTCCACTGCTTTCTGTAAAATGCCTGAGTTGTCACTAAATTGGTTGCTAGGACATGGCAATCTCCGCTGAAGTTAAACTGAGATCCTGTGGTTGTTTTGTCGTCACCTTTATTAGAATATGATGCAGCTGCAGGGGCTAAAAGCTCTCCTGCCTTTTACAATTGGTTGCTTAGGACAAATGGCGGGTGACTAATGCAAGATAAACTACTTGTTCAACCTCAGAGCAGTTGGTTCAATTTTCTGTTTCTAAGAGAGCAAGTGTTTCAATTGAGAATTTAACAGAGGGGTGTCCCTTTTTAACAGAACATCATTAGTGCAAAAGAACTTAAGAGCCGAAGAAAATAAGGCATAATTGGCTAAAATTAAATGCTTTTTTCTCCACTTACCAGCCATTTGCTGAATGCCGCTAAATGCACCCAGGTTACTGGAGGAGGTGGCTTGCTGCAGGAGCTGTACATAAAAAAAGAGAAATCAAGCAATGAGGCATCTGAACGAGACAACAAGGCTTCTTTATATGCAGTCGCGTGTGTTGTTTTCCTTCTCCTTCATATATTCTGATGCTTAAAGACTTTCTGCCCACGGATGGACAAGATGTCCCCTGAGTCAAAGCTGTAAATCTATATCAGTGTCTAATCTCTGCACAGAAAGGAGCACGCACTATGGGGACTCAATAAAATTACTGCTTTAAAAACAATTAATCAATTTACTCTTTTAAACAGCCAGGTGTTAAATACATTTAAACTGACACAGCGCGACTAATTAAAATCCTCAGTAGTATTGTAGCTACCATAACTCATCCTTCTGCCTTCTACTTTTTTGTCTCCCACCAATGTGTCACTTTGCATGTTCTGTAATGCACCTTACAGCACAGTTTTGTTACGATGAAATCAATCTTTAAATGTGACAGATTTGCCAGGTTCACCTTGTGGATGCTTTCCCTCTATAAAACCCAATAAAGGCCTACAGCCCTTCTCAGAATGGGTCCCATAGAAAGAAACTCTTGCTATAACTGCAAAAACAGGAACTACCAAAATACCCCATCATTGTTTAAATACTGTAGCAGCAGTTTTGTGTATTTTTATTGAGATGTCCAATGTGTGCCCCAGCAATCACTGAGTGAAGTAGCAATTGGTGGAGGGTTGAGGTGGTAAGTTGATCAACCCTCACCTTTGTGCATTAATTTGGACCCCTACCCTTCCCTTTCTCTGACTTTGGCCCTGGTTATTAAACCTGGATAATATGCTTCTTCCAAAAGTGATCATATTTGTTAAGAATATCATATTTTCTTTTGAGGAATAACTGCACAAGACTATTGGCATGCAGTTTTTTCTGCTCAAAATCCTTTAATCTCAAACATCCAAGTAATTATTAATGAGCACATTCACTGACAATAAGTGGTGAAGCAGTATGCTTGGTTACTGATAATACAGTATATCATTTTTTGCCCTTGGAGAAGTAAGTTAGTATTATATATCCACATCATATCTGTTTTTGACACTAACAAATATATCCCAGAGAAACTCACAGTGATTTTACCTGATCAGAGTTTTACATTTGGCCAAAATGAGTAATTAAGTTGTCTTCGTGGAGTTAGAATTCTACTCTGTGACAAATCATTACGATGTGTTGCCTCTAGCAGTTCACAGTTGTAAGTGCATCCCACCAAGGTATTACTTACTGCTAAATACTGTGGTGTCAGTGCTCCAAGCCCGGTTAGGTTTCCCCAGGTGGCAGTATTAAGCTGTTGCATTTGCTGTGCTAACTGCTGCTGTAGACGCCTCTGCTCTTTATCTTTCTGAGTATCGGCAAACTTCACCACTATTGGTGAAGAACAGCCCTGGAAGGGAACAGATCAGACACAAATGGATAGGAAGCGCAACAGTTTATTCCTTCATCATTCACATGAGGTGAGCATTAGTATAAAATGCTCATCCCTTATTTGTATTCTACTTACTGGATGCTGGCAGCTGACTTAACGATCATTACTTTGTCAGTAGCACTGTCAGTAGCACAGCTGTATAATATGCAGATCATATTATGTGAAACCCAAAAGTCAGAACAACACAATGGACATTCCTTTGTGCCCAGAAGTTAATAACCGTGTGTGCTAAACATTAGAGATAACCATAGACATTTACTGGAACCTATACTATGTATTTCCTGCAAGAGGCAAAGAAACAGTCAGCTTACAACTTGCAGAACATGGTTTTAAAATACACATCTTTTTATAATAAAATGCAAAAAATATAGGACATTGCATTTTGACGGATGTTTGCATAATGGCATTGCATGGAATAAAGAGATGCACAATGAAGAAATTCTTATGTTGATTAAGAATCACTGGCTTCCAGCATAGAAACCTTTAAAATAGAAGGTGCTAAATAATTCAGCCTGAAAATAATTGCAACTATGTTACACTAGACTGGTAGGCAGGCTGTGATGTATTCACCCATTTACTGTGTTAAAAGCATTGAAGGCTGTAGCCCAATTGATGTTGAAAAGGGTTTATCGTAAGACCTGATAACAGACAGATGGGTCTGCTCTAGAAAAACCAAAAGAAATAATCATAAATACGGTAAATTGAAATACAATGCTGCTTGCCTTGCTAGCTTGACTACAGCCACACATTCCATTTCTGGGAGCTACATTTTATTGGATTGCATAAAAACAATTTCTGGATTGCATACCCGTCTTATTCATTCTTCACTGCCTGCTCCATATTTCACAAGTTTGTGAATTTCCAAAGCAGAAACCATTATCAAAAGTGTAATGATACGAGAAAGCTATTTTGTCTAAGATGGGCTTTTTTATTGTTGAATGAAATGTGTTCCCTGGTAATGAAAAATAGGAGTATGATATCTAGCACTCTGGAACCAGATAGAGAACACACAACTGCACTTCAGGAAATATTTACCTCAACAATTCTGACCCCATACTGAATATTAAGGATTTGATGTTAACCCCTTTATGGCCGGCCTTCAATGTTTTATGTAAGATGAAAAAGAATGGTAAAGTCACGTCTAAAAACAAAGTATACCCACTTTAAATGAAGGCCTTTATATTCCATACATTTGGCTTATTGTTTGCATACAATTTTGCCTTTCTTAATATACGGTTTGACTGCAGTAATTGCTAGCTGGTGTGAAGTCTGTCCTTTTTGTGATGTTGTTACAGATCATAGGCTCTACTTTCCAGAAACCTGTTATTCAGTGATTAGCCTTTTCTCCTAGCTTGATGCTACATGTTAATGGCAAAATTATACTTTTGTTTTTTTGTATTAAAATGTGTTTTTTTAATACCATTAAAGTATGATTCTCCATATCATGTATTCCTTTTATATGGAAAAACACAGGTCTCAAGTATTTCTGATAATAGATCCTATGGCTGTATTGCTAATCTTGTATAACTTTAATGGGGGTATGTAATTAAAGGCACTAAGTTTGCCCAGGAGCAGTACCTCATAGCAACCAATCAGTAGGTAGAATTTACTGGTCACCTGTTTAAAAGGAAACATCTTATTGGTTGCTATGGGCTACTGCTACTGGGTAAATGTAGTTCCCTTTATTACATATGGGGGTAAAGCTCTCAACAATATTTGTTTTATAAATGGTTGATTCAATTTTATATTCTCTCTCATGTTTTGATATTAAGATCCACTTGAAAAACTTCATCCCGAATGGGTGAAACTCTACAACCTTGACATATGCTCTAATTTTTCTTTAAAGGGACTGTCATTATACTGCAATATAATTCATATTTGCAACAGAAAATATGAATATGTGAGTGTAAAAACTAACTAACACAAAATTAAATTGCAAAATGCAAATTTTTAATCAAAATGTTATTGCGACATTAATTTTCATTCTACTTTTTTCTCTCCTACTTCAAAAAAGTCATCCATGCCATGAACCACACTCTGATTTGCCTTTACTATCAACCTATTTCTATCAAAACTTGGATGTTGGCAATGCATGGCATTATTAAGTTATATGCAGCAGAAATATTTGTTGGGTTGATGGAGCAGACTAATAAACCTTTAATATCTCAAAACTATGAGAATAATAATGTTAGTTTCTTAAAAGTCAACTACAGTTTGGGCACATTTTTCTAGCTATTGTTCCTGTTTACTAGGTCATTACTGAATTATCTTGTTTATGATATTGTTGTATTATTGTAACCAATGCTGTTATATATATATACAAAAACATTAGTAATCAAAGCTCAGATTGTCTAAGCAATAGCTAAACCTGACACAAATAGATTAGCATACTGTCCATTTCACATTTCCTGATTGTGGAATTATGTCTTACTTTGGGAACCAGATATAACATAAAGCAGTTGCCACCTCACATTTAAATGATTTGCATAGTGTGGCGTTGCCCTTTCTCAACAAGGAGAGCAAACTCTCAGAAATGAAATATGGCAGAATGACCTGTGTAAGTATCATGAGGTTTGTAGAATATCAAAGAGGAATTCAAAGCTTATAATGACAGCGGGCTATACTGTTCTGTGATAAAGCATGTCTAATACTCATGTGAATGGAATTACAGCATGCCATTTAAGGATATTATAGTACATGTAGGGAAATGAATTCCTCTGGTTATCGACAAAACACTTGATGGATATTTTAAAAACCCAAGATTATACAATACTACAGTCATACGGACTGATGGCTTGAGCCCAGGCACCTTTATGGCCTAGGGCACACAAATCGAGGATTAAGAAGCCTGTCTTTTTTTTTTTTTTTTTTTTTAATATATCTAGGCTTTATAAAATAGAATAACTTCTAATGATACCAGGTTTCTTTGTGAGTTGAAAAGATTTCCAATTCAAATATTATACATATGCTCAAATTAATATATAAACATATAAACATATACATTTTCATCTCCATAAAATCATAAAATATAATGTGCATGTGATAAAAAAATTGTTTTACTTTCATCATACTAGGAATTAATTTAAGGATCCATGACAATATACAAGCACAAGGATGCTGCCTGGACACTTCTATACAGGTCACAGAGCTCTAAAAGGAATGCCTTTGTTCCTTAGTAAGTATAATGCTAATTTTATGAGAGATCAGTTTTTTAAATTAATAAATAGTGTGTGAGGACTGATAATAAAATGATTGTGTTATTGATTAAGGGTTGATTTACAAAGCATCGGTAGTGGAAACAAGGTTACCTCTCCATTAAAAAATACAGGTACTTTATGATTTGTGCAGAAAAGATCTGGTCCAAATCAATCATCACATTCATTTGCAGTGGGGATTAACACATGACAATTAGCTTTACACACACAAGTCTGACTATTGAAGGAAGTTAAATATATATTAAAGAACTGGCACATTTATCTTTTCTGATGAAAACTTCTATCAGAAAAATCCTTTAGTAATTTTTTCACTGTACAAGCAGGCCACTCTCAAATGTTGCCCTGCTTGCACAAGCCAGCGTATTGTAACCTATCAGAATATGGAGACAGTGTTTGTGTTGCTTAAGGACCTGTACATTTGGCAGACATTCACATATTTGATTTTCACTCTGTGACATTGGAATGTGACAAACCTTGTTTATTACAAGTCATCAAGAAGTTCCAAGACCACATAAGGCCATGGGACTGTGAGGTGACTTCTAATATCCTCATCTTTCCCAACAGGTAGTACATGGTTTGATATGAATCATGCTACAAAAGTGACATGGCAAACCAATTACAACTGATTACAACACTACACACAGGTATTTTATTTTGTGTATTATAAGTATTTATACCATGCAATTGCTTTGAAACATGAGGATATAAAAAGTATCCAAGGCTGGGAGTTGAGAAGTGGCAAGAATGTGATGTCAGGTGACTAGTCATATTACATTTTTTTATACAATAACTATTGATCGTATGTTTAATGTTTGCTGTTAAAGCATTGTCAATATGCAAGCTTAATCTTATACCATGATAGGGATATTGATTGTCATATTAACAGTGGAATAACAATGCTTTAACTTCCCTATTCCAAGTCCACATTGTGCTTTAGGAAAGTTACAAGTAGGCTGGTTAAATCATTATACATGACTTGAGTGTCTGGAGCAGTGCACCTGACACCAGGACAAATGACAGGCTAAGTAATTTTTAAACGTGCTTTGGACACAAAGTACGTTTAATGGGAGATGGCTAGACTCCAAGGGGCTACTGGCTCTGTATTAGTCATTGCAATTATCAATACTAATTAGTGCTTCACACTACAAAAATGCCACATGTAAACACATTTAATTAATTCCCTTTTAGGAAACCGTGTACTTCCTGATCTCTACAGGCTTTACAGGTAGAAAATAAAAAGTACTGTTAACATGAACTTGCCAAATATTAAAATACTACCAGCTGTTTAGCAAAAAACTATAATAAAAATGTGGGCAATCCATTGTTAACTCTACTAAGCATAATGTACCTGCATTTCTGTTTAAGACACATATATTGTGCAGCTAAAGATATTAAGATTGGGAATATATTTATTGTTTTATGAAGGGATCTTCCAGTCCATGGCTAAATAGCCCAGGTGTATGTGGCAATTTGATTTTTTTTTTTTTCAGGGGGATTTATTTTTAGTTTCAGTTTTGCTGAACCAACTCTTAATACAGACCTGAGTCTGTCCGGTTCTGGCAGGGAACTATGACGTTGAGGCTCATAGTCTTCTCGTTAGTTAGATCTATCTGGATTTTTTAAAGTTAAAAATAATGCTTTTTGCTCCAATAATCATAGGGTGATCAAGTATGAATTTGATAGTCATAGAGATGAATATACATGATAGCTAAGTGATTGGCAGGGTATGTCCAGATATGCCCTACAATTCAGCTCTGTGTTATAAAATTTGAAATTGACTGTTTGTTTTTCAACTTGTGGCCAGTTGTAGGTTTGTTCAGGGCAACATATTTCCTGTGATTAATGCCCTTACTGACAAGATGATTATGCACATGTGAATAAATTAAGATTATTTTTTATATTAATTGCTATACACAGAGATAAAGGCATTGTCCTAAAGAGAAATCATTTTGATTACAGGATTTTCAACCAAAGGTCAAAACCGCTGCTTGCAAAAAGAAGATAGATTTACTCTGCCAATCTGATTATTTCTGGAAAACGGAAAACAATTAAGTTATGACATTTTTCATGCACTGTGCTTTTCACCTCTCATTTAACAAAGCTACAGATTAATGGGTCACAACATGATGCCATAATGATGATTTAGTACCCAACATGCTCTGGGAGAGAAGCACTGCAAACAAACAAACAAAAGAAAGAAAGAAGTGTGCGAGTTTATGAACAGGTTTTGATCTGAAAACACAGCACAGAAAATCACAATGTCATAACTAAAAGATTATTATACACAGATACAATATACAGAACACAGTTTACACGCATGCTGAAATCAACCAACAACAAAAGCTTAAATACATTTTTGTGCAAAATTTTGAAAGACCACAACAAGATCACTAAATGGTTTGTGTATGATTTAGAATCTCCCCTACAGTTTTAAAAGTTCTTACTTAGAATTTTATATGAACAAGTGCCATTAAATTGAATTTCTAGGTTTTACCGTATTTTTAAACTGTATAATGAATTTACTGTATAGGCCTATGTAACAATCTTTCCACTATATGGCCACTAAAAGAAGGCAAATGCAGTGCTCAAAAACAGATATATATACTACCTGGGTGCAAATCAGAGAGACAATATAAATATGTAAAAAATGCTGATGCACACCAGGAAAATTTTATCAAAAAAAGATACTCATTTTATTTGGATCGACGTTTCGTCCTCACCCGGGACCTTTATCAAGATATATATATATATATATATACATATATATATACACACACACACATTAATGTAAATAATGTAGAATATTGTAAAATATGAGTACACTGGACATTAGTCCAGTGGCATCATTTCTTTATAAGATTGAAGAACTTCTTGGTTACTTCAATCTTATGTTATTTATTGTAAGCTCTACAGGGCAGGAACTTCCATCCTCTTGTCTCTTTCGATTCTTAACTTATTGCAACTGCACCTTGTAGTTATTTGTACTTATCATTATACTTTGTATTTATCTATTATTTGAATAACCCCCTGTTGTATTTATTTATTGTTCTACTGTACAGCGCTGCGTACATAACTATAAATAGATATTTATACATACATACTTCTAATATCCTTATATTTTATAACATGAGGTACATCATACAATATATACTGTATATATTGTATGTATGTAAGTATGTATGTATGTATGTATGCTTTAAAACTATGGTTTCTAAGTATTTACTTTTCAGACCCTATTTCCTTTTACTGAAAATGAGATATCACTTGGCTTTTGGTAGAGTAAGAGTTGAGTTAAAATGTGAAAACTGAATAGCAATTATTCAAATTGGGAAGTTGTACATTAAATATTGTTAGGATAAGTAATATGTGTGCTGGCAGATCCACTAAAGCTCGCTGTCATGCCTTAAAAGCATGTATAACGTTGGGAAATTGTTCTGTATTTTTTTTTAGACCTTACATGCTGTTCATGGGAGGTTCTAAATGTTCATTATCATGCTAACAATTTCAGAACTGATGGTATGGAATCAGTCTCAAGTGTGGAAAGCCAATGAAGCATGTGTAGAATAATGCTCTCCTTCTGGTAATTTAAATGCTATAATTTGACATAGCACAGGCACTCATTACCAGCAGTTTTGAAAGGGGTTACTTTCAAAGCTGTCATGTAACTACTGGAACTACTGTACTTTTGGACTGTTACTTTGCATCAGTCCAATGCCCTACAAATGGTTTAAAATTGTAACAAGCAATGGCAATCCCTAAACTTCATAGATTTGACATTATTGTGGTTTGAAAACATGATATTACTTGAACTAATATGACGTTAGACCTCTATAAAATAAATGATATTGCAAAAATATTGCATAACTTAATATTTTTTTATTGTTATTATTATTTGCAACAATTTTTTCTTCTGCAAAAGTGCATATATAGATGGCCTTCCAAGGGCTGGCTACCTTTTAGCTAAACACTAAATAATCAATCTTGCAATAAAGACAACAAAATATGAGGAGGACATGAATACATAGCATTTATGCAGGCCATTCCCTACTCATAATTAAATTAGATTTGCTAAAACAAGACTTATTAATTTTATGAACACGCACACATTTATACTGTTTATCTCTGCTAAAGTAGAGTTATATGTTAATGGTCTGGTCGATGCAAAAATAGTTAGAAATAAGGTGATTTTAGAAGTCAAAATTGCTTTATTTTTAAAGCTATTATTTTTAAATGTAATTGTGTTACAATTGTGGTTCACCTTTAAGTTAACTTTTAGGATGTTATAGAATGCCCTATTCCTTGCAATTGGTTTTCATTATTTATTTTTTTATAGTTTTTGAATTGCCATCCTCTTCTGTCTTCTGGCTTTCAAATGAAGGTCAGTGACCCTGGCATACAGAAACTATTGCTCTGTGAGGCTACAATTTTATTATTATTGTTGTTACTTTTACTTATCTTTCTATGCAGGCGCTCTAGTATTCATATTCTCATTTCTTGTTTAGTTTTGTTTGTGCTAGGGTAAATAAGACCCTCGCAACCAGATAGCTGCTAAAATACTAAATGGAGAGCTGCTGAACAAAATAACTGAAAAACCATAAAAAAATGAAGACCAAGTACAAATTGTCTCAGAATATCAATGTCTACATCATATTAAAAGTTAATTTAAAGGTGAGCTACCCATTTAACTAACGAGAGTTGCCATTTTACAAGGAATATAATAAAAGCCTGTGATTCTCTCTTGTTATCTCTGTTTTGAGCATTGCATTGTCCACTTGCAGTGATAGTTACCATTACCTGCTGCTTAAAAGTAAAGTTCTAGGAGTTAATCTTCTAGGAAGGTGTTTCCTAATACAGTAGGGCTGATTTATAAACATAAGTGTTAAACTGCACAAGTGCAGTTACCATAGCAACCAATCAGGTCTTAACTTGCAGTAAACTGTTGAAAATAAATAGCTGATTGGTTACTATTGCCAACTAAAGTTGTGTAATTTATCATCTATGTTTGTAAAGAAACCCTGGTATGTGAAATATAAAAATACAGTGTAGAAACCAGTGTTTTCCCTGACCTAGTTTCATGAGGCATTGGTAAAGCTTCTGTATTTGAATGTCTTCTTTTGCAAATTAATGTGTAACCTGCGAATTAATTTTAACTAAAGCCAGCTACAATATGTAGTGCTGTGTTACCTGGCAGCCAAACAACTTGCAATGAAACAGCAATAATAAACAGTGCGACACAGACATGTGTGGTCTTTGCATCTTAATTGTCATGTTACAGTTTGTACATGAGAGAACAGTTTTTGCTTGACCCAATTATTTGCACAAAGAAAACAAAGAAAGGGCAGATGATACAGTACCTCCATGGTCTGAGACTGGTGCATGGCTTTGATTGCATTCTGTGCCATTGCCCTTGTAGAAAATGTAACAAACGCACAGCCTGTGGGGACAAGGGGACAGGGAGCAGGAAAGACAAAAAAACAACAAGACAAAAGGGTTGGACGCTTGTTAAACCAACACAGTCTACGAGAACGGCCACAAGACGACACTGTTCTCAGTAGTACATAAAAGTAACAACTCCTCAAAATTTTAGTGGTTTGGTACTTACAGTGTTGACTTGCTAATCCGATCATAGAAGAAAGAAGAAACAAAAACAAAAAAAAAAACAAAAACAAAATGGGGAAGTGTTCTTTTCAGCCACAGGATGTTACAGTTATTTCAAATATAGCTTTCTAGCCAGGTACAGTTCATTTGATTCAGAGGTGTGAATTCAAATCAGTCATTTATCAAGGGACAGGATTCTTTGAAAGGTGATCTTTTAAAATATGGACTTGCTTTAGAGAAAAGTACTGTTCTAAGATTTGGATAAAAGGAATTGGCACATAAAAATCTGCATTTTTCTCTCACTAGAGCTGAAATGATTGACAGCAATTAAGGTAGCCATTTCCTGGAACATGGGGTCTGGGGGTTTCAAGAACATAAGGGATATCTCTAAGGTTATAGACTAAGTAGGCTTTCGGCTGGTTTGTCCTGCATAACAGTTTAGTTACCTTTTGAGTGAGTAGTGGTGCAATTCTAATAATAAATTGTGTGTTCATTTTGTTAGCCAGTTGTCTGAGGTTGTTAATTTTTATCCACATGGAATAAATAATTGAGTTTCTCTTTCAGATAAAAATGAATACCTTGAATTCAGATCTGTTTAGAGATTTAAAACTCCCTTCCTTCCAGCTATTGTAAACTACAATTCAATGCATGCCCTTGGGACATACTGACACTGTTGTTCTAAACAGCTAGAGGGCTGTATGTTTGACACCTTTGATGTAAAGCATTTTATTAAAATGAAAGTGGCCACTGTAAAATGCACCGGACAAGAATACGATTCTAGAAGTGTGTGTGATGGGCCATATAAGATACAAATACAACTTGACATCATAAATCTTTATTCAGAATGGAAAGTTCATTGGTTATGTTTGAATTTGTTTATTCACATCATGTTCATTGCAGAAGCAAAATTATCAGTAGATTTTCTGCAAATTGATTCTACACAAGCTAAATATGCTTTGATGATAAATATATGCCACTTAAGTGACAAGGGCCTCTAAAAAATGAATCTATAAAGGATAGCACTTGCACACTTCATGATATTATACCAGGAACTAGTGAATATTTTGATTGCCATGTTTTGGGACCACTGTGGGATTTTTCTGTCGAGAAATTACCTGCACAGATCCCCAAAATAATGTAAAAGTATGTATGTATTTTTTTTTTAAAGAAAATCCAATTGTGCCTCCTGATAAATTCATGAAATAATAAAAAATAAAACAGAATATTAGCTTGCATACAAAAAGTTACTTCAACAAAGAACATGGTGTGGCATGCATGTGCAGTAAATCCACGAGCGATAGAATGCTTAACCCTTCACCTGCCAACAATTTAGAATTTATGCCACTGACAGGGAAGTTGCAGAGTGCAATGATAAAGATTCTACTTTTCTGCGTTCCATTCATTAATGGAAAGTACATGTTACCTAGCAACACCTGATTCCACAGCAGACCAAAGAGCTGGCAGAGAATGGGTCAAAACAAGGGTTTTACTTTAAAAAGATAACCACAGGAAGCTAAGGAAAAGGTTTTATTTTCTACAGCTTTGTAGAACTTTCAGTTTTCAGAATGACCCATGTAGGCTTTTAAAATGTTTTTGTCTCTGTTCTATCTTTTCTCACTAAACTTACTATTAAAAGATATGTATTAGAAGTTATATAGTAATAACAAAGGAAACAAGCCCCATGTTAGAACCATCCCTTTTACTTATCATTGATATTAATCTACCTATGAGTTTGTTTTATATTACTGGTTTGTATCATTTAATAAATAGATTGCAAAGCAAAAAAACATACTTAGATTGTAAGCTCTATGGGGCAGGGACCTCCTTCCTACTGTATTTTATATCACAGGGCACTTAATATCTCTGTATTTATACTTATTTATTGTATTTATTATGACACGTGTCTTCCCTGTGTGTAATTGTGTATATTGTAAGACTGTACAGCGCTGCGTGTTCTTGTAGTGCTTTTTAAAGTTATACATACATATTACATCCAATTGCTTTTTCTATACACGAGCCTACATCATTGATTTTCTGAGTCTCCATTCTCCCAATGTTGCGCCTTCTATCTCCTATCCCATTTTCTAACCTTTTTTATGCTTTGTGGTAACCCGCTAATAAAAAGTTGAATACGATGTGTACACACACACATAAATGTGTTTATAGGCCAACTTTAAACTGAAGGAAAAATCATTACATTGAATTGATTCCTGCCATTTCACTTTATTTCATTTATTTATTTAATTTAGCTTTATCTGTCACCACTTTCTATTTGTATATACAGTATACTTCCAAATGAATTGCTTTGGTGCCTGGAATACATAATCCTTTAATGCTACTCATACCACAGCCAGCTTCTGCGTGGGTCAAATGCAACACTTTCAAGGCTCATTGCCCTCCTAACTAATAAAAACACTGGCTTTTGAAATTTCCATTTTATTCATCAAGCACCCTTGGGTATCTTGAAGAAAAAGACTGTGAAATTAATGCAGATTCTGGCTGATTTTGTAATAATACTATGGCTCACTAAAAGCTTCACCAGAGCAACACAGGCATGTTTGACTCGTGCTCTCTAATGACTTTAAGAGTGCATTGATTTTCAGCTTCTTTAGCCTTGCACAGTTTGAACTTGGGTTTCACAGAATAATTTAGTGTTCCACTCAATTTCCTCAAAACATTATTATTACTACTTAAAAGATTTCCAAATGAAGCAAATCTAAACACTGAGTGGTTCCAACATATTGTCATTTCAAGCTAATGCACAAAATCCTGTTCTTGGCAACACATACATTTCAGCTGCCCCAGTGGCCAGAACACAATGAAACAATTATTTATTTATTTTGGCAAGCCAGCATCTTACAGTTGTTAGATATGGCCAAATCAATCAGCTAGGTTGGAAATATGCTTTATTTCTTTTCTCTGCTTCCATCGTTTACTACTGATAAGATTATAAGTCAGAACTGTAATTAACCATTGAAGACAAAAATGGAAAACTGATTTCAAAGCCTACCCTGCATCATAAATACCATGACTATAACAGAAAGGTCAGATGTAAATGTTTTATGTAGATGTGTAAATAGAAGTGTTTCTTAAGCCACACTGCAGGCTGAGGACAATACTGCTGCCTTATTTCCTGTTAGCAGCTCAGAATTAATCTGTGTAATGTGAAATAGAAAGAAAATGCTGTTTTATCATATCAGTAAGCTTCCTCTTTTCTGATGTCCCCTTTACTTCAAATGTGTACTTGTCAAAGGCTGATCTACTGTCTGAAGTGCAGCAGCATTTTACATGGCCGTTATCTGTGATATATGGGAGAATGGTTTTGGTACAGTTCCCTTTCCTCTGCAAGGTGCAATTGTCAGACCATTTTACAGAATTACACACAATAAAATATTAATGGGCTATTGCAGCAAAAGAAATAACATCTTTTGTTGCAAAGTTACTTGTGGAGTATGTTACATTTGCTGAAATATGTTCTGGATAGCTTTTTAATGTCATAATTAGGCAGAGGTTCTTATACTGTCCTGCTACTATGTTTTGGCACACTATAGATACTCTCCCCTTCTAGCTACAGAAGTAGGATAAAGTATAGGAAGTTTGCCAATATTCATTAATCCATTATTTAGAGCAGTGCTTTCTTGTTACCCATCCCACAGATTAGACTCAGCTTTGGTGTAAAGTAAAATATATATCCTCAGGACTGAGGAAACAGGGTGGCTTTGAGGGGCCCAACCACAGGCTCACACTCCCTCCTCAACCAACATAGGGGCAAGAAGGAGATTACTGCATTAAGGGACAACAGTAAAAAAACAGCACCAAGATATTTTTATTTTTTATGTTGGATAAGACCATGTCACTTACAGTCCAAGTATAGCATGTATCCTCATAGCCAAATGTGTTTTATTGGTATTTGTACAGTAAATGTAAGCACCAGTCTCATTTCATTATACACAGTACTGTGCTCAGGGACTGAACTTAGTTTGATCCTTACATTATATGGTTTTATCATAATATTTCTAAGAACTGACTATACAGATATGTGCCCCAAATCTCTCAATAGCCGGGAAGCTGTCCATATATAGGCAACATGGTTAGGGAGAAAAATTAAATTTTCAAGGTTTATTTTGGGGAAAAATGAGAAAATATATTCTTATTAGTAACTATAGGAATTCTCATATATGTCACTCCTTTGTGACAATTTCTAAAACAAGCTTGCCAGACAGAATACACATTTTCTGAAATAGTGGAAGTATATGTAATGGACTAAATAAAATATGCATATTACAGCACAGCAGAAGGAACAGGTGTTCTAATTCAACACCGGATCTAGCACTTAGAGGTTACATTTCATTGCTGCTGATTTGAATTTGAAGATCATTATCTTATAGTGGTATGTACAGACTCTGCACTTATGAATAACATGCCACTTTGTTGCCTAGGCATCCTTTTAGTTATTTAATTTGATCTTATTATCCATGAGTGTGTTCCATACTAGCAATTACTAAACTAAGGTTAAGAATGCGTAAGAGGCATGTAAAATGTCAACAAAAATCAATAAGGCACAGTGTATGCATTTACCACAATTTTCAATAGCAGCGCGCTGGCTGAAAGTTACTCTTAGATGTTGCAATTAGCTGATCTTGGGAAAAAAATATTAGCAGAACAATAACGGTGCTTTTATACAACTAGGTCGCTCCATAAGTGTGCTTCCTTTTATTTCACTGATCAATCCATTTTTCTTTTAATGTAAAATGTAATGCAACGCAAATCCAAAATTCCATTTGAAAATCTTCTAATTGCTTTCAAGATCAGTTGTTGGAAGGAAGTCTGTTATGTATATTTTAAATGCACAGAAGAATATAGATTCTTGCTGCCAAATAGAGTTCTTTATTAAAAAAAGGCATGTACAGTAAAGTAAATCTATTTGCTCACATGCCTGTTAGCTAGAAATCAGCATTTATACATTTATCCATGCAACCTTATCCAAAATAGAAAACAATGAATTGTTTTCAAATCAAGTCATTGCTTTAGAAATAAGAAACATATAACCATTTCTGGGACGAACTCCATAGAGGAGAGGTGAGTTGAATCTGTCTATAAAAGTTACTTCTTTAGAAAATGAATACATTTCTGAAGTATCTTAAATGTGACTGGAAAGATGTCCAAAGAAGTGGTGGGTATATATAATATTATACTGCAGGAGTGTCTAATAAAGCACTCCAAAGAACTTGGCAATAACCCTATTTAGCTCAAATACATTCAGTATGCAGCCCCAAACACACAGCACTCCAAGGGATTTAAATGTAAGGCAAAGATTTATTTAGTTCCCCAAATAATTTTTTGCCTTATATTTAAATTCTTCATGGTGCCACTTGTTTGGGAATATATATTATTATTATATATAGTCTAATTTTTCCCATGTCTTCTGTATAATTTACTGAAAATTATCCAGTATGCTGAGGCAGAAAATTGTACCAACTTTAAAAAATGTCATTTTCTGTATATACATATATGTCTACAGGCACAAGGGAAGACACTCTCAAAATTAAATGCTGGTTTGGGCAAATCAGAAGATAATATTTTACTGGGCAGCTGTTACTTGTTAAAAGACTTATAACGATGGTGCCAGATGTGTCTTTACTTACAGAGAAAATTGACATTATAATTATAGAAAATGCCAATTTTAATGTTTTATGCAGAATCCTACAGTGAAAATGCTTCCAAAAGTCTTTATTTTAAATATTTCAAAGGCAGTTATAATTATACAGAAACTGCCTTTTAACAAGAAAGCACTTAAAATTTACTTTTGGTTCCTCTTCTAAAATTTCCATTATAGTTGCATATATTTTCCTAAAAATCAAACACAGCAACAGCTTTTCCAGCCAAAACTCACCAGATACCGTGCTTCCCTGTTTCTTTATCTAGTGGTAACTTATTGTTGCTTCTTATTTAATACTGGCTGTAAAGAACTGGTCTTAGTAGTGTGACTGTAAGACTTCAAAAATCATTCGAAAAGTAAAACTAATAAAAAATGCAGGGAAAAAATTAGTGTGGTTGGAAGATTCTGTCAGCCATTCTGTGTGCTTAAAAGGTGCACTTGCAGCAAAGCTCAGAAACTTAAAAATTAATCAAAAAGCAAATCTGCACTATGGCCCAATGAAAACCCTAATTTTGCTAGATAACACAAAGCCACTGGACAATGGACAGGTCTAATCCTCTTCATCTTCCCAATAGGAACTGAGACACTAAAGAATATGCACTAGAAATGGTACACATTGAATGTATATGTTAGTGAAAACAATTCCTATGGATTACCAGTGGACCAATTGTGTCTTTGTTTAGTGCTGATGGGATAGTATGGCTACTTGTTTGACTAAAATCAGGCAGTGATATAATATAATAAAGGGACATGGACATCAATTCCTGGGGTGCAGGGTCAAATAAATTCTTGTGCTCACCCAGTAAAATAACATGGTATACTTAGCTAAGTCCCCTTAGATTAAGCATATGGAGGAGAAGTTAAAAAAACATAAGTTTGAATAACCCTAAACCTAAGGAGACTTATAGTAACAAGTACCCTTCCATAGCTCTCATTAATAAAAAAACACTAGTGTGGAAGCAAAATGCATACGTTATGCCTGCATATCCTCTTGTCAGACAGAATACCAATTCCTGGCAAATTAGAGTAATACAATATCAAGCGCCACAACAACTGATTAAACATATTTCAAAGCAACCATAGCTTCATTGTAATAGGCTTGAAAAGGAAATTGAACAGCTTGCTGTTACTATCTTAGCCAATTAAGGTATCACCCTCACAACACTTTTTGTTATAACTCATCTCCGAAGTGTTAGGTAGTGGCACTGGGGCTATGTTTTCAGACCGAGTTGTCACCTAATCTGCTTACATATGGGGCCCTCTAACAGCTTTAAATTGGGAAGATATTGATGAGGTAGGTTAAAAATTCCCATCGGGGCGAGGACTGCATTGACTCATTGATGTGCTCCTTGTCCCGACGGCCTGCACAACCTCTCCAAATGAGTGGATCTTTTAATATAGATAAACTTTCCTCTTTACCATGGATGTTTTGTTATTAAAACAATATATTAAAACAATGTTCAGCACAAGTCCCTCTCACTAGAGAATAGTGTTGAACAAAGGCGTATACTACCCTTTTAACTTTAAATATTTACATATGTGGCCTTAAGTAAATCTGTACAACTTCCTCACTATTTCTATAGGGAGACTCGCCTTATAACCAGGCATACTCATATACTTACGTATATGAGAATAAAAATACATATTTATATAAATATAACCATTGGCAACACTTAGCTCAGGGACTTCCACTGTACATAGAGGATCTGATGATTTGTAAACTACAGAGAAGGCCATATTTCGACATCTATACGTTAAATTTCTGGGATCTAAACAATGATGCCACAAGATATTTCTGTACTAGCCCCCCTCGCAAAGCAAACGTAGTGACTTACAGTTAAACAAGGGAGGAGTTAATTATAAAATAGCTTTAGGGAAATGTCAGACTTTGATTGCTGTACTACTCTCAGGAGAAACTTGGTGATCAAAATAGGGAACGGCTGTAAGCTACTTCTCTTAAGTAATAAGAATACACTGCCTATGGGACAACCTTGCAAGTGTTACATGTATGAATGTAGAATTCAGCATTTTCCTGTGGTTCTTGCGACAGTGTGCTACAGGCAGTGCAGTTTCCTTAGTAGTATGGGGACAGCTGTAAGCATTATTTCATGAATGTTATTAATGTATTTTTTATTTTCAGTGCAGCACTTCTTCCTAAGTGGAACATGGTAGAATTTGTGTTGAATATTTAATTGAAAATAAAAAGATGGAAACTGTTGTCAGAATGGAATTGATATAGTTAATCAGTGTGAACCGGGTTTGCAAACTGGCATTTATACCTATCATATTTACAAAACAATAAATAAAAAAATTGACTATAAATGTAGGAATAGAGACTGGTGCTTAAAATACTTTTACCCTCTATTTCAACACAAATATGCACAGCTTTGGCTGATAGGTGGAGTCAGGTAAATTGGTGTAATTTAAATAATTTATCTTTTTATGTTTAAAAATGACTGAATTAGCTTGTGCTGTTAATCTGGATTCAGCTATTGTCCTTTCACATGACTCGAGAAGTGTAAGATTAACTGTGCCTGAGAAGTAGTAGCTAAACTGTTTCCTTGTATCCATGTTGTATTATTATAGACAACACTCAGGAGAATGCTTCCAATAAAGAACCCTTTTGACATTACAAATAAAAGTGTTTACTTCTCTCCATCTCCTTGGAAAGTTTGCGTGGCTAACTACATCACATGGGATGCAATTCTGAGTGAACTATGGCCCAGCACATCTGCAGCCTGTGACATATTGCACCAATTAGCTCTTAAGGAAGAGGTCTTTACAGACGGCACACTCACCTCGACTCAGCCCGTCAGGTCCCCGCAGAATTCTACATTCTTCTATCTGACCAAATGGAGAGAACATCACCCTGATATCGTTCTCGTTACATTTCTTCGAAACCATCCCAATGAACAATTTTCTGTCTTCCACAGCTAGAAGATAAAAATAATGAATGAGCAAAGGCCATTTCATCTTTTTATTCCTGTGATCAATGCTTCATTACCACATCAAAACCAAGTGAGATCATGTGAGGCTTGCTTTGTGTGTTACACAGGTCCCAAGAAGGCAAATGCTAGCACTTTATTTCATTTATTTTTTTTTTCTTTTTTTGCTGTGATGCTGCTGCAGCCTTAAGAACGAAGAAAAAGTAGCTTTTGCCTGAATATATTTTTATATCTTCATCATCATTATCATCACCATCATATTAATATAGCGCCAGTGTTAGGCAGTGCTTTACATTTATTATAAGAAGGGCCTACTATAATTTAACAAACAAGGGTTACAGAATAAAAGTGGGATCAAAGGGCTCTGTTTATAAGAGCTTACAATCTAAAGAATTAGCACATTAACCACAAAAGTACATTTTCTATTTACTGCATAAAGTTTTTGGAATATCTTAATCTTATCATATCTTAATATCATAGTAAACATAGTCAATTTGGGTTGAAAAAAGGCCATCAAATTCAACCCTTTCAAATAAACCACAGTGCACATGTATACACACTCTAATACTAACCTATCTATACACTCACAATATATAAACTAATTGTAAATTTTTCTAGCCCATTAGCCTTGGATACTATGCTTGTTCAAGAAATCATCCAAGCCCCTCTTATAGGCATTAACAGAATCTGCCATAACAACAACACTCATTCTACAACCTCACTGCCCTCACCATGAAAAACTACTTACGCTACTTCAAATGGAATTTCTGTTCCTCTAAATTAAAGGGGTGGCCTCTGGTGCCTCTCTTTTGCATTTTAAACATTTTTGCTAAAGTTTGCAAAACATAAAAAATACCAAGGGACCCAGCAGTTAGAATGCAAATGCTTATTACAGCAATCTTCAGACTAATATGCATTATATTTATCATGATTTATTTTCTGCTGTTAGACCCTACTGTACTGTATGATTACCCTCATACAAACACTGTGAATCTTATATTTAGTTGTCAGTAGCTTTTTTCTTATACCATGCAGTACTCCACACAGGATCCTGAAACTGTTAGAGCCATAAATTAGCAAACTAAATAAGGACAAACTGGTAGGAGCAGATCTACAGTTTGCCCACATGTTTTAATCTTATAAAGAAAGATCTTTATGAATTCTAAAAATTAAGTTTTTTGTCTTTTCTGTCTTTGATAAAGAGCCACTGGGACATCATTTTATTTCCCATTGGTGATCCTCTAATAGATGTGTTATGATATGAATGTTTGTTTATTGTTTACATTGCTTTGACTTGTTTTTTTCTAGATTCCATCTACATGTTACTGGTTCTACTTTTAGACCTGGACAAGGAAACATTTTTTCGCCAAGTCCAACAAATTATTATTGTCCACTGTCTTGCTGTATACCATAATCCTTGACCCTACAATGGTGCCATTGCTTCAATGCTATGGGCCCCAGCTAAAGAAGCTCTGACAGCTTTTTCTTGCTTCTTTTATTACATACTTAAAAATACTGTACTAATTTACTGTACTCTGTTATAAATGTTTTGCACAGAAAGAAACTGCTCATCTCATTATAAACAGCAACCAAATAAACAAACTGTCTCTAGTTGCAAATGGTGTAATAGGCCCTTTAAAGAGTGACACCTTTAAAAAACATGTCCTTGTTTGAGGATGACACATTTTGTTAGAAAAAGAGTATTCTTTATGGTACAGCCACTCAACTTCTAAGCCAACACACTTGGGAAGTCATGTAATATATGTGGCTTGAAACCCAAATTTCAAAAACATATCACAAAATATACAAAAGTAGTTTTATTCATCTTGTGCTTGCAAGGAAATTTCGGATGACTTCGGAAAACGAAGTGTTGCACTTGTTCTTCCCACAGGTGATTCACTATTGCAGGTGGAAAAGCATTCTGGGGGGATTTAACCACTTGTGACGAATCTGCCTTATTCATGGTAACAGGAAACATTAACACTGAATTCAAGCCACCAGGTTGAATAGTTTTAAAAATTAAAATCCATTTTACCTCTCTTTTATTAAGAAGGCTAGATTATTTCTGGGTTGCCTCTACAACCTAAAAATACTAGGTTTACCTTTCTTTCCCTTTTGTAATGAAATAATTCTATTAGTAGATTTAAACTTAAAGGAACAGTAACACCAACAAATTAAAGAGTTTTAAAGTAAAAGAAATATAATGTACTGTTGCCCTGCAGAATACAATAGTGTTTTATCTGTTATCTGCTAAGTGCCTGTGCCTTTTCTCCTTTGAATGGCTGCCCCCGTGGCTACACAGCTGCATTCTTTATATAAACCATAGTAGTGTTTCTGAGGCAAACACACCAGTTGTACCAGTGCAGGGCAGCAGTACATTATATTGGAATTTCTTTCATACACTTGAATTTTTTGTTTAGTAATATATAGTTTAGTAATATATAGCAACCAAATTTTAAGGTAGGGTACTGTTCTGTGGTTTGAAAGCATGTAACTGATCAACTACGTGACCTACAGCAAACTTTGCACCTGTTTATTTAAAGCCCAAGATATATACATCCCACTGGGTACTACATTTTCAAAATGGTTTAAAGTATTTGATCCTGTTTCCGACACAAGCATATTTACAAACAGCTTTTTACACAGGAATATTTCTTTCAGTATTGTTATCCCTATAGAAAAGCCCCTGGAAATACCCATTGATTTAACAAAGATCTACTGTTTTCTTCTATGACCAAAGGAAAAAAGCTTTTTCTTTTTAATTGCAGCTATTCTCTTTGGTGGTAGTGTCTGCTGGCAGCCACAGCTATCATTTTGTCTTTGTTAGACTCCCAATTTAGCTAGAAGGTAGAACATCAGGGATAATTGTGAATACTTTCACAGCAGTCTCAGGAATGAAGTTACATGTAGGCTGAAACTTAAGACATATATCAAATACGACCTTATGATACAGCATATCTGGTGCCACAGAACAAGCTTAGCTCCCGGTCACTGAAGGTTATGGCAAGGATATTAATAGCTGCTATTGTTGAGGCATTTTTCAGCACTAAAGTATACAGCAGACTTACTGACTAGAACACTGTTTATGTGGAAATGTAAGGGTGAATTAGAGCAACACTGTTTATGTTGAAAACCTATAATAATCATTTTAGGGAAGTCATAACTCGAGAAAAGGGGGCAGATTTATCAAGATGAAAAATTACCCTACTCTCTATTCATTTCTATGTGGTTTTTAAAGGCCTATTTATCAATGGGTGAAAGTTAGAGTTTACCATTTCATAAGTATTCCTCTAAAAATCCTACATGAATACATAGAAAGTGGTTTTACCAATGGTCATATTTTTTTCCTGCAATTTTTTTTCCGTGTGTTCCAAAAACATGCAAATTTCTAATCTAAAAGCTATTGTGGTAATGTAGAAGTCAATGGGGGAAACAGTATGAGGGTGATAGGTGCATTTAATGAAGATTGAGCAACTACTCAAGACTACTAAAGCATAACTCCAAAGTTGTAACAAAATTGTTGTAACAAAATGTCAAACAAACCTGTTTTGTCAGAAGAAATGAGCAAAAATCCCAGCCACATACAGTTCTTTAAAAAGCTTATGGAAAACTAGCCTAAGCACTTGGTTCAAGTTAAACAATAAAAAGGCAATGCCACTAAATAGTAACAAAGTGTATGTAAACTTTTAACTCACAGGAAATCCAATATGGTAGTTTAGCCCATAATGGCACATAACTCACAAAACGTTTTATTCAATTTGTTGGCCTCTAGTTACATCACTGCTCAGTTTTATGAAACCCCCAAAGCATACTTTATATTACATTTGTGGCAAAATATTGATTTATTATCTTTAATTTAATAGAGTTTAGATCAAATATTTCGCTATGTAATTTTCATCACGCTAATAATAAATAAATAGTTTATGGATTAAAAAAAAAAAACATTTAATACATTTAAACTGTTTTATATAACAAGATGTGTCATAAGAACTGCAGGCAAAAACATCTCTCTTCAAAGTGCGCTTCTTCAAAGAGAATTTTATGGATCATTTTGTTCACTAATTTATATATAGCAACTTCACTCCATCCCTTTGGGCTACTCTGATCACAAAGGGGATTCCACAACCATCTAAATGGCCAAAGAGTGAGTGACAGATCAGATAGATCCACTATTCACTCCTTCAGTGTCAGTTTCACATCTAAATCTGAACATGAACATTACGAACTTAGTCCTCTGAGCATCATATCTTTGTGGGAATATGAGAATCATTTAAAGATACCCTGCCCCTTTCAAAAATTTTTTTTTAATAGAAGTTTAATAGAAGTATATTATTTATCATGACTGATTTGCTGTTGATTGGCTAAAGGAAAAACACAATGCTTACATAATACCTGTACCTCTAACCCCTGACTGCAACAATCCACCTGTCTAAATATTAAGTATCATGTGTTGTTATAGTCAAAGACAAGTTGGCCCACACATGCTGAGGAAGGTTGCTCTCAAGCTGCATGAAATGCTTAGATAAAACCTTACTACACCCATTAGTATCCATGTATTATATTAATAATTGATATTTCAATATATTCAGCTAGATTACATTTACTTTAACGTTCCTAGCTAAGCTTTCAATTTCATTTTGATTCCTTTCTGGTACAAACTGAATGGGGTGGTAAAACCTATTCATTTTCCTCTTCTAGGATAGCCTGCAAATTGTATGTTGAGTGCAAGGAGCAAATCTTTTTCAGTTTGTGGCAGGATGGTACCAATTAGTAACTTGTATAGAGAAACTTGTGTTTTTAAAAAAAATTAGGGTTGAAGGTTTTGGGTGACTACACATGAAAGACTACAAAGTATATTTGCCCTTTATGTTTACAGGATAATTTAGCTTCAGTCTAATTAGTAGGTGATAATTCTGTTTTTCTGAATACTCAACTCCATGGTTAGTATGGAGGTTAATTATTGTAGGTCAAAGATTTCATGATTTCTTTATCCAGAGTACAAAATTTGATGAGAATCAAAGCGAGAACATTTAAGATCCCCTTTTTGCTAAACTACCTGTGTTCTCATATGTTTTTGCAAGATGCTTTAAATATCTCAGCAACAGAAAAACTTTCAAAAATCCATTGTAGAGCTGTAATGTATAAAGCAGAGGGGACACAGCAAATTATCCATCAACATGCACCAGCAATAGCATGCGGAAAGATAGAAGCCCTTTTTAGAGCATTGCTTTAGGAAGAAGGCATTGGATAGCTAGTAAGTGAAGTTGTGTGCTCTACTGAGAAGTATTCTGGGATAACAATGCACCAAATCCGGATTCTCTTTTGCAGGATTCCAACTTCTGCTGAATTCTAGTGCCTGGACAAACAAAGTCCGAACTCTTCATATGTGATTTTTGATCAGTGGACAACTTACAGCGACATGTATGTACCAATTATATAAGTTATTTTGCTCAGTTACATCTTTTGTGTCAGATTCAGAATTGGGCCAAATCCTAATATTGTGGATTTAGTGCATCCTTTGTTTGGGTTAGACACCAATGAGACTGTAGGGATCAAGTTCTTAGGCTTAGTGTAGTGGGAAATTCTTAGGCGGCAACACAAAGTTCAGGTATACTGTGGACTAGACACTTGGCAGTAAGATTAACCCAACTGTATAGTAGCCATTAATTGTGTACTGATATATTGAGCCTGCTATACCAAAACATTCCTGTGTACTAAGTCCTAATCTGAAGATTGTTCTCAGCAAGGTTTTTGCTTCTTTAAGATCCACTGGTACTCGATAATCTTGTGGAAAATGTGTGATTCAGCTTGAAGACTCTCCCCTCCTTGTGTGGTCCCCCATCTGTAGGCCACAAAAACTCCAGCCCTTGGTACCACAAAAGTTGGACAGGACTG
The DNA here is from genome assembly GCF_000004195.4 of Xenopus tropicalis. Classification (NCBI taxonomy): domain Eukaryota; kingdom Metazoa; phylum Chordata; class Amphibia; order Anura; family Pipidae; genus Xenopus; species Xenopus tropicalis. Next base: position 82,693,275 of record NC_030679.2, read on the forward strand.
CTACAATAAACAAAGCACTGCAAATAAATGCTCAGTTTTGGCCTATGGGCCAGTTATGGAAACGCGCTTTCCAGAATTTCCCTAGGGACAACAATAAAGCCCATTGTTTGGTCCCAGCAAAAGTATGTATGTATGTATGTATGTATATCTTTATTTATAAAGCGCTACTTATGTACGCAGCGCTGTACAGTAGAATAAATTAATACAAACAGGGGGTTAATAAGATAATAGATAATTAATAGTGAATTAATTCTCTTTAAAAATGGCTACTAACTTTGTTGTAAGAAAACAAAATATCATGGTATTATTTTGACTTAGATATTTATCTGATTTTACAGGGTTAACCAATGCATTCTTGATAAACTCTCTATCTGGGGAGTTGAGAGAGGTTTTAAAGAGATGATCCTTTGATTGCTAATAATCTTGTATTTGTTGGAAATAAAGCTGATGCTCTTGTATTATCAGTGGGTTGCTACTACTATACAGTAAAATCTAGGCCCCTGCAGATGTGCACTGATAATGGAACATTATTAATGGAGCACAGTTTGCTTTTACAAAGGTAGACATTGCAAATTGCCATGCATCAAACCTACCCCAGTACTGTAAAACTGAATTGTTATGCAGTGCTTTGTGCTCAGTTAATGCAAACTTAAATTCTTTTCCCCCTTAACGCTTTAAGTATTTGGAATTCCCCTTTTTATGATTGTATTCCTTCTGTTCTGTAAATGGCATGCAAATTCAATTCATTGTTAATGAGCAGGCTGTCAGAGTTAGTTTTGAAGTACAGCTACGAAGTCAGGATTTTTCCCCGCGAGACTCTCCAGTGCACATATTTATTTTTATTATTGTGCAAATTATTTTAGCTGAGTTGTATTTCCATTTTAGTGGTTTCATGATTTTTCCTTTTTATTTGTTGGGACACTTTTTTTTTTTTAAAGGCAAATCCCCTTGAAAGAGAAAAATACAAATTTGCTGCAATAAATCAATAGTGTTAAAAGAGTGTGTGAATATTTAGGCTTTTATTTTTTTTGTGTTCTTTAGCTGCACTGTCTGCTGCTTCTTAATATATTTAGGCTTAGGATGCTGTTCTGTAAAGGTGATATAGATTAAACATGTCTGAATACAGCATGTAATGTTTTTCAGGTATACACAGCCTGATTATAGACCACAAAAAGAAACACACTCTAAATAAATAGAGTGAATTTGCTAAATACCTCTGTATTCAAATGCAAGTAATAATAAGGGCTATGGTGCACTAGGCACCTAAAAGCACCTCTCATATCTTCAGCGGAAACCAATTAACCACCTGTAATGGGGCCTTTTTTAGCCTGAATGTGTTCTAATGTTCATTTTTGGTATGAGAACTGCCAGTATTGGAGGTGTCCAGTATCCCATCAAATTCAATGGGTGAGCAGTTTCAGGCTAAAATATACCAGCAGGACAACACTGCATAGGCCTTCAGCCTAAAACACAAATAACAATCTACCTAATGTAAAAATTAACAAGGAACTAAGAACGGAAAGGACTGCAAATGTTGTGAATTTTTACACTTATACACATGCGCACTGATATAAGGGGCAGTATAAATCAATTGTCAACATTAGTTCAATTAATGGTGTCTGCTGAATGTTTACCCCCTTGTTTTACTTAAAGGAAAAATATACCAGTGAGCAATGTAGGTCTCTATAAAATACTCATATGGAAAACCCTGCTTCATCTTAATAAACTATTTTTAGAAAAATATACTTGTTTTGTAGTATGTGCTATTGGGAAATCCCAAATAGAAAACTACCATTTTAGGTACCAAGGGATTATAAGATTCACTGTGCACATAAACACACCAAGGGCACACATACACATTAGGTCAGCCAGCTAATGGACAAAGTTCTGCCTTTAACTCCCACACTTCTTCCTTTTACAGTTAGAGCTGCAGTATTTCCTGTCAGGTGATCTCTGAGGGAGCACACAAATAACAAAATGGTGGCTCAAGGTAAAATATGTAAAAGGTGATGAATAGTCATCAAGCACAAAATGGACTATAAGTTTTAAGAATTAAATATTTTTGTAAGATAACTTCCCACTTTATGTTCCTTATAGGTTAAAAGAAAAGCAACACTTTTTTTTGCTAATAGTTTTCCCTTTAAGAGATTACTGTACTATTATTGCCTAAATCTCTGCTTTCCGTTTTTCTATGAAGGTTATATGCTTGCTGATTAAGCTTTGCAAAAAACTCTATTGCTTTCATGCTTGTCCTGTACTGCCATCATCCCGATACAGGAATACCACAGGGGGAAGTGAGGTATTTATCAAGGAGTGCATAAAGAAATAAATGAAAACACACACACACACACACACACATATATATATATATATATATATATATATATATATATATATATATATATATATATATATATATAATTTTATAAAAGCCTGGCTATTTTTAATACCTGGGGTCCACAGCAACTTTGTTTTCTGGGCCCCAGTCGTGTTTACAAAGGGTAAAACTTGAACTATTTAGTGGTATGGGGCCTATACCTATTAATTAAAGCCTTTTACATTACAATACAGTATATCAGTGGATTAGTGGATGTTACTGGTTCTCACAGCAAATTAAGGGCCCTAAAATATTTGTAAGTTGACTATTTTACCAAGATATCATAAAATTGCTCAATAATTAAGGCCTTTCTGGGCCCTCCTACAACCGCAGGGTCTTCTTCCTGCCCCTGCAGTATATACAGTATATGCCATGTACTCATAGTTATGTATACACAAACTAGTTTTATGACATACCTCTTCTATTTTCTATAATTACATTTAGGGCTTATAAATGAATAAAATGCATAATTTTGTTATTTACTTCTAAGAACATTTTGAGATGAATATCTTTTAACACATCGCTGTGATTTTATATATTCACCTCTCGATTCAACATGGTCTGTATTAATTAACAACTTTTCTTGTTGGTGTGAACATATGGCTTTTAATTACCATCTGACAAATCTGTGAATATTTTTGCCATGCATAGCAAAATATGTTGTCCACATTTCAGAATGAGAGCTAAGATCTCCAAAAATAAATTGTTTGTAAATGAATATATTACCTAATATTCAGCTACAAAAACTCTTTCATTTCAAACAGGCTATTGCCATTACAGATAATGTAGTTTGATTAATGCTGACATGCTGCCATCATTTTCACATTATAATAATTATTATATATCATTTACAAAATTGCATTATGTTATATGCCTCATTGCTGTGCATAAATATGTAGAAAAGCTCTGCTTACCCTTTTCTTTAATGATTAATCCTGGCCCTGTAAATTTATGCTGTGTCTTACAGTGAGGCACTACCGATGTCACAACCTTTACAATCTGCAAGAGGGCAATGACCTACCCAGCAGTATGCAGTAAGCAGTATGCTTTGCCACTCAAATATGTAAAAGAAGATATATCTTTGTTTAAAAAGAAGAATAATAAGTCACTCCTCTTCTTTGGATTGAGCTGTTGCCTGGGATTGTATCCGCTTAAATATTCTTCCTTCTCCTCTGTAAATGTTTTCCATTAGGGAAATGGAGGAACCCCCCACCCCATATACCATTGCCATTGGAGTTGTTTCACTGGATAAAGAGCCCCAGAGGAATAACTATGGGAATTTTTGTTTTTTATATTATCATCACGGCAGGGAATGTGCAGTAATAACCTATATACACTGTAGTGATAGATAGGACTGCAGCCCTATCTTGAGTACCCATTGTGTACATGAGATCTGGACTGTGAGTTTTCATCAGTTACACATGTAGCTCATCCCTTCAAGATTCAAGGAAGCCACAGCATGGACTGATCAAATATAACAATAGCTGCCAGACATCTTTTCCTTACTTGCTTGCAGCCTTTTTCTGCTTCAGTACCATTGGGAGTTGGTGAGATATCTTTGCCTTCACACAACCCAGGGTGCCCTAAATTGGTGTTTCAACACACAGCTTTGCCTGCAATACACTGACACCACCACTTAACTCTTGCTGATCTCGTAGTGTGCACACTTACACTTTCTATGAGAACCTTGGACATTTTGTGCTATGCTAGACCAACTGGTTATTTTATTTTGGTTGTATCCCTCGGGTTTTGTGCATTGAGTTTATTGTAACAATTATTGTTTTGTTCTCATAGTAATATATGTTTATGACTGTTTTATTATAATTAACTTCAATAAATAATTTAGTATATCCTACTGCCTGTGTATAGTGGGGTTTTCAGCATGACTATGGCATTGCTTGGTATAGTGGAAGTCAATAGCATGAGAAAGTTGGACTCACGTTTTTTTAAATTTTACATTAGCCTGTATTTTTACTACCAAAACTATAGTATGAATCCTGGGGCACTTCTTTGTCTACTCAGAAATGGGACAAACTTCAGTTTGCCCATGTGTTAGTTGTGTTGTTGGAGGATAGGGGAAGAAGCATTGGTGGAGAAACATTGGGGGCTTTACTGGTCTCACATTTTTTTCTGAGTCCCTGCAACTAAAAGCAAGCCTGAAGACATAGATGCTAGGGGCAATGATCTGGGCTAAGTTAGGAAAGTCGATCTAATATACACTATATAAAGCGGGACATTGCAAGCTGTTGCACACTGCTGGGTGGAAAGGTGGTTGTGCCTTTGGGGGTAATGTCCAGGAAAGGATGGCAGTGGGCCATTGAGAAATGGAGCAACAAAACTCTGATTATCTGTAAACAGATAGGAAGAGTGGTGTTGGTGTTTATGTTTAGGCATAGAGAAATTGAGAAATACAATTCTAGTCTTCTTAGGAATAATGGAGTGCATCTCAACCCAATAGTTTTAGATATGTAATATGGTTTTGAAGTCAATCATTTAAATGGCATTGGCTGTTCTGGGACATAAATCCAGCTGTGTTTTAAGCTTATTTAAAAATAATTTCAGAAATTAGCTTTATTTAAAGAACTAAGAGTTAAAATAATAAATACTTTACTAATGTGTAATCCCTTCAGCCTTGTCAAAATTTTTATATTACAGCTTTGACAATATAACTTTTTATACAGCAAAAACACAAGGTAACAGCTACTTTGTGAACCTGCACCATTAATGTAACAGCCAATTAAATCCAGGTCATTGGTTGTTATGACCCAGGTTTGTCATTTTTGACTCCTAATTCTATTGTAACAAAGTTGCCAGCAAACTAGAAAATGAAAATTCACAAGTCCTGCTGGATCATTATTACATCTTGATGTGCAGTGAGTTAGCATATTCACTACATACAAGTTAATCATTATTAGACTTGATGTGCACTCTTCAATAGATTCTTCTTGATTAAAATCAATATTTTGCATTAAAATGCCATTTCTGCTCTGCAGTCCCCAAATCTCACCGACTGTGGTTGCTGGAATTTGACATCCTTGCTTCACTAAGCATTTCTCTGTGAAACGTGCTCTAATTAACTTCTTTCTTATTTCCCACAGGAGAACATATGAACCTTGTAAAAATCACTGGGTAAAATGTATTGCATCTTATAATAGTATCCATTAGTGTTTGCCAAACACAGAAACTCTATTAACTTATCTGCATGATCAACAATTATTTGATATTTACTATGTTCAGATTGTTGCACTGGACATTAACTCTTGCAGGGAGCCTTGTGATGCACTGAAATGCTAAAGTTGGGCATATGCAGAAAGTTATGCTTGTTTAGTAAGTAAGTCTTTTCCCACTCTGGCCAAAAAAATGGTTGGTCCGACAGAATGATCCAACTCCTTTTCCCCAGGTGGTGGTACAAATGGGGATGATGCAAGATTTGTTCCCATGGCTAACAATTGGATCACAATAAGGGCCTATATAGTTTTCGTGGGATAGGTTTATATCTATGGCCCAATGCTATCCTCGGCCTGACCAGATATTGTTGGGCAAGCTGTCTTTTCGATCATTGCATTGCTGATTGAAACAGGGCAGTGCTTATCCAATGTGTGTGCCCAATTTTATTAATTAAAAGCCCCCATATAGAAATCATTTTAGATATTATCTTTATTAAAGCGGTGTGTTCTATGATAGTAAAACCATTTCAAAAGGCTTACATTTAGATGCTCATTTTAGCAATATACACAAGTTTAAAAATATGCATGGTTGCAAAGTTATTGGTTATTGTTTGGACCAGCATACCATCCCTACCCCCACTCTTCAGCATGCCAGTCTTTCCCCATACCTCTGACACATTCCCCCATATGTAATAAAAGGCACTAAGTTTGCAAAGGGTTGTTTTAATAAAAGGGGGCATTTGTCCAGGGCACACCATCAAACATTTCATTTTCTATTTTTCTTTAATGTGGGTATGTTATAAGCTAATTTATATACTCAGTGTCAATATACCAGCTAGCCTGGTCTGCTTCCTCTTTAATTTAAACAAAAAGGACACATGGCTTTATTGTTTTATATTGTTGGAAAGTACAATGGCTAAGTGAGGGCTAATACCAGATCATACTGTTCTACTTTAATTACAAAATGGCACTTAACTTGAAATTTGTTGCTTTTGTTTTTAACTTTAATTTTTATTGGTTTTCCAAGACAATACACATTCCATGTTCAGAATTTACTTTACCCAATAATATGACATATTATATCATAACCAATACATGAAAATACAGACTGAAATGTCAGTCTTTTAGAATTATTATATTTCCATAAGTAGTTTCCATAGTTGATAAGCCTTTTGTATATGACTTTTTTAAACTAAGCCTCTTGGTGTTGCTAATTCATACTCCAAATTATTAATAACTTCTTTTTTCAATTGAGTAATACTTGGTATATCCTGATTTTTTTAGTAGAATTTGTCACAAAGAAAAGTGCATATTCAATTCCACATGTCCATTGCTGCTTTACTTTCTACTCTGTGCCCAAGTTCTGTTTAATTACATTTACTGTGTGCCCACATCTGTTTTTACCTCACCCACACCCTCATTGCCCCTTAACTTCATCCACCCTCAGGCCCACAATTACACTAGGGACCATGAACCTTTAGTTATGTTATTAGTGTGGGGAATTAGGTTGGAGGGCCTGAGTGAGATGCCCTTGTTGCACTTCAATTGTTGTAAAGTCAGTCTCAATACTCTTTGTGCTACATTTATTATCTACTGTTGCCCACCCGTTTGCATTTTAAAATACAGTTTTACTTTTCTTTTTTACTGATTTAACAATTGGTCTTTAGCTCAATTATTATTATATGATGACACTTTTTTCATTTAAATATGGCATTTTCCTGATTACAAGTCTGAGAATCAATACATTTCATGAATATCTTTCGGTTTTTGTGTAAATTTAAAAAAGTTATAACTCAACTGGTACTAAATTTCACCACTATATATGCTGATCAAAAAAATATACTTCCCAGAATTAATGAGGTGGTGCACCTAATGACTGATCATGCTTAGCAGGACTCTAATTGCCAGTTAGTAGGAAGATGTATCTAAAAACTAATTGGAAGAAGATGGAATATACACATCAAACATTGATATGAGATCTTTTAGGACAAGGCAAAATAACCTGAAATATGATTTTGCTTTATAGAAGGTATTTACATTTGAGCTTTAAAAATACTCCAGCTCCTGCTGACATAAAAATAAGTCTATTAAAACATCATTAAGAGGCAGATTTGTATTCCCTGAGCCTTAGTAGGTTGCTGATGTCACTTTAATATGAAGTTTTCAATTTGCTTAGCTCTAAAGCACATATTCAAAGGTTATTCTTCATATAATTCTCACCTAGTGCAATGCAGCTCTTTTAGAGGCCTGAAAGCATTTGCGTAAAAAAAAGAATTTTGTATTGCCAAGTGCAGAACAGAGATTAAGTGGGAGTAGAACAACTGCTCTGATGAAAGGACAATCTGTAGCGCCTGGGGAGCCAACTGGATTGGAGGAAATATGCACATTAGGGGGAGGCAACACAGTGAGTTGGAAAAAAGCAACAGATTTTGAAATACAAACTGATTTACACATAATTAATGCGAACACTTATGAATTGATCAAATGTGTTCTCAGATACCTAATGCTTCATTGTGACTGCAGTTTTTTTAAAATATTAGCTCAAACAATCATGTGAACAAATCTTATATATATAGAAAGAGAGATATACAACCTTTACATAGTTTCACAGAATTAAGTATGATCTATGGAACTTTTTAGAGCACTGACTTTACCTTTGGGGCTCTTTCAATGTTTTTGGACTTTAACCACGATACATGATAGGGCTAATTTACATCTGCAAGTGCAGTGACCAAAGTGCAATTTTCTCCACTGCAATTGTGCAATTGCAGCAAATATTTTCAGTGTCTGTCTGGTGTCATTTTCATTGTTTGCTGGATATATATACATATATATATGTATATATGTATATATGTATATATATATATACTTGCACTATGTTTTAGCATTGGCAGTAAGCTCTAACATCCCCTAGCACAAATAGGAGCTCGCCCTGCTCAAAGCAGTCATACACATCCTGATGAATTGGCACATTTGGAAAAAACAAACATGACTTTGATAAATGTGTCAATATGTTAAATATTTTCAGATACTTGACAGCCATGAAAGTGGTAATAAAACTGTGGATTCCACAAGTGAATATATATGTATTATATGTGCACCTAATTTACCATTACCAATTTACAATGCCATTGAGTCCCTATTTCCAGTATTGATCATTATCTATACAAAGCCTTTATTGTAGGCTCATTTATTTACTCCTAGAATATAAAGTACTTGATCCTTTCTAAATATTTCCTCTGTAATGCTAAACAATTAGCATTACGTATGTGCTCCAGTCTGGAGAAGAGCGTTAGGGATTCATTACATCAACTGCATCCATTATTCTTTCAGAGTCAGGGATCATCAGAGATAAGGTTTGTTACAGTGATCCCAAAAGTAAACTTAAAGGAACAGTAACACCAAAAAATGAAAGAGCTTTAAAGTAATATAAATATAATGCACTGTTGCCCTGCACTGGTAAAACTGGTGTGTTTGCTACATTAACTCTACTATAATTTATATAATAAGCTGCTGTGTAGCCACGGGGGCAGGCATTCAAGCTGGAAAAAAGGAGAAAAGGCACAGGTTACATAGCAGATAACAGATACGTTCTGTAGAATACAATAGTGTTTTATCTGTTATCTGCTATGTGCCTGTGCCTTTTCTCCTTTGAATGGCTGCCCCCATGGCAACATAGCAGCTTATTTATATAAATTATAGTAGACTTTCTGAAGTAAACACACAACTTTTACCAGTGCAGGGCAGCAGCACATTATATTTTAGTTACTTTTATACACTTTCATTTTTTGGTGTTACTGTTCCTTTAAGATGGAATCTGTGTGTGTGTGTATGTGGCAAGTGCGCATCATTAATACACAAAGAGATTTTGTAAGATTTTGGTTATTTTGCATGATGCTAAATTCGCCCAAACACCTGTCAGCTCAACACCTGGAAACAATCTCCACTGATGTAAATGAGAATTGCTTGATGAAGATTGGCTGAAAGCATTTGAGTTAAAAACATGGCTAAATATATAGTCTAAATGCCCCAAATCCTCTTGTGTTTATTGATCTAAGACAAACAGATGAAATTCCGCTTTCAGGGTTTCCAATGAAATGGAATTAAGACCTTTAAGGCTATTGCCTAATGTGTTAAAAAGAGAAAGGAAAAAAATAAAAAATAAATAAAAAATAAATATATATATATAAAGAAAAAAATATATATATTTACATGTATGTTCCCATTAACAATGAATTTTGACAATCAAAGATAGTGTAGTATTTGCACTTAGGTGAGTATTTTGAGTTTTTGCTATTAATTACTACTGAGTTAACTCTTCAATTGAAGCTTCTGTAATGAACCATTGCCAGTGCATTTACTATAATACTAAAAAACCTGAGGTTCCAAAATGAGTAAAGGGAGTTTTAAGTCATCCATGATTTGCATTTGGCGATTTGTAGATCTTTAAAAGCCCTGGTTACTAATTAATGAGGCTAAGAGATTTCTTTTAGAAGGAAAAACGCCTGGCCGCAAGAGCCCAGAGGAAATAAAATTCTTGTAAAGCCAAATTGATTGAAAATTATATAAACTTTTAGGAATAATCATACTGTAGATTCTATTTTATTGCTCTAAATGAAAGCTGCTGCCTTCAAGACTACAGGCAAGAGGTAATCGCAGACTGACCGTAAAAAGGCTGGATTAGTGGAAGCCATGAATATACTGATTAAGGGTAAAGATTAAGTGAATTTGGCTTCACTTTGGTGACCAACGGAGCATGTTGAAATTAAGATTTAATATGGAAAAACTATATTTAAAGGTGAGAGAAGACTAGAATAGAAAATCCAACAAACATTTTTAAAGTTTACTTTGAATTTGGACTTTGAATTTGAACTTTGGCACCCCCAGTGATTTAACCTTTTCTTTCCTTTAAAAACAAAAACACTAAGATGGGGTTACTATCCCATTATTTTAGAGAAAATGAGTCACAAATGAAGAATTGTGTATTTAAATAGGACAATATGGGGCAGATTTACTAATCCACAAATTCGAATCCCAAATGGGAAAAATTCGGATTGGAAACGAAAATTTCTGAAGATCACAAATATCCCGAAAATGCTTCTGAAAAAAACATATTAGTCACGATAATATCGCATTGGCAATCCGAAAGTCACGTAATTTTCATACCGAACCATTGTAAACAGCGGTAAAACCTTTCTGATTTGTTCACACAAGCGTACGAAAAAGTTGTGCGGACGCCCAAAAAATTCGGCGAAAATACACTCGGATTGTTCGAATGAACGCTCCGAGCATTCGTGCTTTTGTAAATGTGCCCCTATGAAAAATGGTATTGGTGTATTTCTAAGCTTTCTGTATAATGGGTTCAGGGACATAACTTTGGGGGGCCTGCCCCTCTCACAAAAATGTATTGTTAGGCCACACACCTGAAGTGCAAGCAAAATTGTGGGTGATCTGAAACCCCCACCATCATTTGTCCTTACTGGGCCAGGTAGGGTAATGACACACAGGGAGATATGGGGTAATATCTTTTACTTGCAGCAATGTTAGGCTATGGCAAGGCATTTTCAGAGAGATTTGTTGGCAGCCATAGGAATTCATGTAAGTTCGCTACAAATCTCTCTGAAGATACCTTGCTGTTTTCATTTACTTAAGTGAAAAAACCCAAATGGCGCCAGATGGCGTAGTTTTGTTTTTCATGGTTTTTACACTTAAGTTATATAAAAAAATGTGTGTATTTAGAGTAATTATTTAAATACATGATTTCTTTCCCTAAAAAGTTCAATTTGTGACAAAGAAAAAATACAAATGTTAATAAATCTTGCCCTTAGGGGCATATTTATCAGTTTTGAAGGTCCATGAAACAAAAAACTCAACACTTTTTTCCCTTGGGCACTAATTTATTTAAGAAACAACTTGAACAGAATAGCTGCGGGGAAAAAAGTTGCATACAAGCGAGTATCAGCTGACTTTTTTTTCTTTGATAAATCTCAACTATTTGAGGTTCTGAAGAATAGTCTTGGACTTTTGATAAATCGGCCCTTAATAGATCTGTACCTTGTTTTTTTTGTGTTAATTAAGTTTTTACACTTTATTACTACCCTTAAATCATAGTGCTCAACTCTATGGAAATACGAAACATACTGGGCTACATGTTTATATCCCTAATAGGTATTCTACTGTAGGAATAATGAATACAATCAGGCTTACCATTTGACTTTTCACTGTCTGCAGGTTTCATCTGAATAGGATGATGCATCTAAAATGAAAAAGGTTAAAAGTGGTTAAGATTAAATTTAAATTACAGGAATAGCTAAAGAAGGAAAAACATTTATTGGGCCTGATTCACTAAAGGGCGATAAAAATTATCGCACGCTTTTTCGCGTTAAAAAATGCAAAATAATTTGCGTGCGATTCACCATAGTATTATCGCGTGCGAAAAATCGCCATTTTCGCATGGGTTATTTCTCACACTAGTTTTACCGTTTTGCGTTAATTTCCGCGCTGAAAAGAATACGATCGCATGATTCACTATAACTTTTGCGCGCTAAATATCGCATTCGGCTATGCGAAAATTAACACCTACTACAGGCAGGCGAAAAATTATACAAAAGTACAGTAAATGATTTTTTGCAATAAAATATGGACTTACAGTGTTATTTATTCAAGTATGTGTTTCCCCTAGAGTGACGCAGCCGCCAGTTTGCAGCGAAATGTTCATTTTTAATACAGTAATTTTCTGCAAGTATTGGCGTGTATGGCTAACATGGCGTGCGTTCATTTGCGCGACTATTTCTATTTGGCTACAAGTGATGAAATGTTTCGCCAGGCATGGATTCGCAGCGAATTTTTGGACGTGCGTTGAATTTTTTTCGCAGCGGATTTTTTCATGCGTTTCTCAAAACATTCCGCCAATGGCAAAATGCATGAAAAAATTTGCCACGCAAAAATTCACCGCACATCCAAAAATGTATACAAGCGTCAAAAAATAATAGTCACAGCAACAATTTTTTTGCCCGCACAACATTTTTGCCGTTTCGTGGATCTTTCGAAAGATTTCGAAAAATCGCCAAAATTAAGACGCGGTAAAAATTTTAGCGCACAATAAAAATAGCGCACGTTTTATCGCCCTTTAGTGAATCAGGCCCATTGTGTCTTAATAATGCATTGATACAAAAGTCTTGGCATTTGTAAATCTTTACTCCATAGCTTCGATTTCCACCTTTACTAATACAAATGAATGCAAAATTTTGAGTTTTAGAACTGTGCATAGTTTCTGCGATATTTTTGTTAATTTCCACAACATTTTCATTTGTTGCAACAATTTGGTATTTGTTGCAACGAGTACAAAAGTTTTGGAATTCATTCAAGCTTTGGTATCGTGACTTTCCTTTGCCCAGGTTGGAGCTGCAGAGTGCCAATGAGTCCCATGGGAGGCTTCCAAAATCATGCACTGAAGGATCATAGTCGGAAAGCTTTCATACGACCACAATGCAAATTTTTCGCGCTTTTAATGCACATCAGAAATTATCGGATTTAATCCAAATTTTTTCATTCGTACCTTTTAAATGTCCGAAATTCGGACTTTGATATATTGGCCCCTGTGTGTGTTAACAAAAACAACACTGTGTGACTGTGGGACTGTGACCAATCTTATCCTGAAAATAAATTCACACGTCACCCTTACTGACTCTCAAGTTGTGCTTGCAGAAGCATTTAGGAGAAAACAAAGGCAAGTTCCCTAAATCATACTCTCAATCTCTAATATAATATATATAAGCCCCTTTCCGCCACTGGTCTGAAGGTCCTGTCCCACAGTTTGGACCATTCTTTATTAGAGATGTAGCGAGCTGTTCGCCGGCGAACTAATTTGCGCGAACATCGGGTGTTTGCAAGTTCGCGAACTTTTCGCGATGTTCGCAATTTGGGTTCGCCTTAGGCGTTTTTCTGCTGCGTTTTTTCTCGGCCTAAAAACGCCGCACAAGCCACACATGGCGTTTTTCAGCCTAGTACTGGCGACATAAGCAAATCCCATTTCCATGGTGCTAATAGTGCAAAATAGCAAAAAACGCTGCGTATTTCCGCTAGGTCTGCCAGCTGCCTTTGTGTATACATAGGAATAGCTGTGTCAACAACGTATTTTTCTGAGAAATTTTTGCCCTTGATCCCCCTCCTTCATGCCACTGTCCAGGTCGTGGCACCCTTTAAACAACTATAAAATCAGTTTTCTGGCCAGAAATGGCTTTTCTAGGTTTTAAAGTTCACCTTCCCATTGAAGTCTATGGGGTTCGCAAAGTTCGCGAACTTTCGCACTTTTTGGCGTAAGTTCGCGAACGGGTTCGCAAACTTTTTTTTTGAGGTTCGCTACATCCCTATTCTTTATAGTATACATTATACACCAATGTTGCCCAAAATCTATAGTCTATAGGCAGACTGTGCCTGTTTTGTAAAGCAGAACCATCTTCATTATACCATATAAAAAAATTACAAACTGGATTAAAAAAATCTGGTTTAATAAATCTGTTTCACAAATAGTCTTCATTATTTCATAAGGTTATTTACATTTTTAACATTTGTATGTATTTGTTCCTCAAAGATTTTTTTTTTTCAACATTTAACAAGACATTAATGCTGTGAGTCACTGACTATTCATCTGTTTTAACTGGAGTCCTGAATAAGTCAGTTATTTGCATGCTTAGGCTCTTTTCAGTTGGAGAATGTCATGACAAAGCATACTAATAAAACATATATATCTCAAAAACCAAAAACAATAACACCCATTTGTGTAATGGATATTCAGATGTGGGGCAAAATTTCCCATGGTCTAATTGCTCAACCAGTAGTCCAGATACCATGAAAATCATCTTGTGTACAGTAAGCATTACTGTACACAAGCTACATACAGATTTTCAGCATGTCCTCACATGAACTAAGAGCACACTCACCTATGCAAATAACTTGTACCAATTATTTGTAAACATGTAGGTTTTGTAGACCTCCTACTGCAGTAGAACTACTTATGGGTGCACTCTGCTCTACTTTTGGTAAAGACTAAAATAGATCTGATATATAGGCTGGGCAATCCTTACTGAACTGCCAACGTTTGCAATGCATTTGACAAATAAGTATAGTCAGTGGCACAGATAGAAAGATTGGCTTTTGTTATGATATGACCTCGCTAACTATATATTATCTTCACAAGCCTTGAAAAATGAAAGAATATTCCTTTTTAAAGTTTGCAAGCTAGAGGTGAATGGTGTCTCCTGTTTTATTCCACATTAATGTTTTGTACATTTCAGACATAAGTAGACGTTTTAACATTTCCTAGCCAGCAGTTCCACCTTTAAAGCTTCAGAAGAACAGATTAGCTGAGCTTTTTGTCGCCTGTACGTGAAGGAAAGAATTTATCTTTTATTTTAATGCACTTTTTCATTTTCTTTCTCACTGCACATCTCTATTATGAATTCATTCCTTTTTTCACCATCTTTAAATATTTTATGGACTCTGAACTCATAATATGTCCTGTCATGCTTGCAGTCCCAGGGGCTGAGATTCCCTGATACTGGAGAGTCTTGAAAGTACTAAGTGGAATGTTTTACTTGAAGATGAGGCCAAAAGTTATCCATTTATCACAAAGTACAAGCTACAAATCTTCACAGGAAAGCCTTTGTTTAAATAAAGACAGCAACAACATTGTACAAACTGAGAAAAAAAACATTACTTCCATATTCACAAAAATGTCAACATATGGCGCATTTAGAAGGCATCATATCTTTTAGATTGCAAGCTCTTTTGGGCAGGGCCCTCCACATCTTGTATCAGTTATTTGCCTTGTATGTTTTTCCTGTATGTTCAACAAATAAATTGAATGTATTGCAGATCACTTCAGAATATGTTGGCACTTTATACAAACATGTTGTTACTAGATTGTGACTAGAGAGCTAGACTGTGTAAGTGATGCACAAGTTTCTTATTATCATTTTCAAGCATCAAATTATGACATTGTTTTGTGACAGTATAAATTGTTTTAACATGGAGCAGCATATAACCTCGTGCACATGACCAGTGACTGATAAGTGCACTCACAGATATTCATGGATAGATTGTTATGGTGGAAAAAGTGTACAAGTAGTCTTGCCCCCCTGGCAGTATAAGTGTCACATAAGGCAAACCCAAAGCCCAAGAAAGTAACTAGATACCTATAACTACCATCTTTTTGCCATCAGCTACCGTTAGGTCTTACTACATGACAATCCAGACATTCCCACAGGAGCCAGTAAGTACAAAGGTATATGCAGTCAGGCAGGCTGGGTCAGTACCAACCTTAGAATCATGAAGCAAATGGTCGTTAGTCAATTTCAGTCAGATTATCATTATCAGTTCCCATTTACTATCATGGACAGTGACCAGTCATAGTTCTTAGAATCTGCTCAGTGGAGCTCAAGAATATTTGCAGTACCAGACACATTTTGGTCCCTTTTGGACAGTTAAAGCATCAGTGCTAAATACAGCACATACTTTTGTGCCTACCCTAGAGATTTAGCCTTTGCAGCTTCCTTTTTGACAGTTAATTCATAGAAATTCTTTAGTTCTTCTGTAAATAAGTGTTCCCTCGCATGCATCCTGATCCTTCAGTCTGCTAGCATCATAGCATGCTTTTTTGGTCAGATAACAAAAAAATCTGCACATGTATTGTTTATTGAACGATATCCTTGCGGGACCTACAATGGAAGTCACTTTCATACGATTAGTGTCTGCCAACCATTTCACATATTTTAAGGGCTTTATCCTACAATATCAGTCTGAATGTTAGTTTCGGATCGTTGCATTTAAACATACGACCGATATCCAAACGTTCGTTGGAAGAAGACTAAAACCTGAACCTGAATGGCCACCTTTACTCTAAGCACCGGTGCCCAGATTAACAATTATCTGTAAAGTAAAGGATAACCCAGCATTAAACCAGGAGCCGAGTCATCAACTTAAATAGATTAAAGGTATTGCAGACTACATAGAAAACTTCAGGTCACTGGAATCAAGGTAGGATGTTACAATAAGCAGGCATGTTGTAAGATGAAAGAGGCAGCTATCTGGATGAGGTACAGATCATTAGTGTAAAAAAGAAATCCTAGAGGTGTGGGCGAAAAATTACTTTACATAGCAATTCAAAATACATGTTACTACTTACAGCTTTTGTCATTCAAGCTATTTTTTCCCTAACGCTGTTTACTGCTTGGCCTCTATTATTTTTTAAGTGATTTGTCCTGACTGAAACATTAAAGATCTACTTAAGGATCATTTTAGCATAACATCATAACAGTAATATTAAATGAAATCAAAATGACACAGTAGTTAAATACCAAATACACTGATCAACTTGGATATTCTTCCTAGAACACTATCAAATAACTCTAGATCTTTATATTTTTAATTGACTGCTTTTATCCCATTGATTTTTAAGCCTGCAATGTTATGTCATTTAGAATCCAATTAGTGACTAAAATACAGAGGAACTAACTAAACCATTATATTGAACAGATAAAAGAAAAAAAGAAAAATCAATTATAAGTAAGATCAACGTATATATGCGTATTTGCAGCTTTTAACCTGAATCTATTTGTTCTGAGGTCAGAAGGGGATTTGTTTGTTCCTTCAGTCCACTAACAATCATGCACTAGAAAAGAGGGGAATCTCATTCAGTTATGGGTCTGAGGCAAACCATTTTATATAGACCTCTTTAAAATAAAATAGGGAGATAGAATTGAATGCAGAGTAATGCTCTAATCATTAAATATGTCAAATATTTTGTAAATAATACTACTGAATAACCCCAGTGGGACTGGGAAGCTTAGTAGTTTTGATGATAATTTCTACATTACAATGCAGTTACCCATATATATATATGAAAAAGATTATTGGATATTTTGTGATTTTTTTTTTACTGACCTCAGTTTATTGGATTATTTTGAAGAGTCTACAAGAAAACTACAAATAAAATTAACTAACTAACTAAAATTAACTAAAATTAATTAACTCACAAAACTCATGGGAGGTATATAAAAATTGCTAGCTGTTTTTTGTACGTATATGACCAAATAAACTGATTTTAAATAAAACATTTATGCTTGCAAGACTGGCAGTGTGTTAAAGATTGAAACTTAACTGCTAAAAACATAATATGAAAGAAATTGTTTTTGCTGACAATTTTCTAAACCAAAGATTTGGTGCAATGAATAGAAGAGCAGAGAATATTTAAGGACTCTTTAAATTTTTCTTGTGTATAATTATGGAGTCATTTGGAGTCATTTATCATAAGGGATGATGGCAAAATCTGCACTGCTGCCATGTTTTTCTTCAGGTATTCAACTGTATAGCTCAGTCTTCAAACTACTAGTGAATGCCTGCGACTTAGCAGCAAAAAACTGTTTCTATCAAATAGACTTTGAATGTTGAAAAGGCAGAATCTATTACAAAATCCCACATTTTCCAATACAGTCACCAATAGCTAGACTTATATGGGGTAAATTAATTAAAGCCACACACTGCATCAGGTCTTGTAACACTAACCAGTAAATCTAAACTGCTAATTGGTTGCTAAGAGTTGATAAACTGGGAGCAAACTTTACAGGGTTCATTTAATAAGTTTCACATGTAGAGTTGTTCATAGCAACCAGTAAGCAATGAGCTTTAACTGGTCTACTGCCAGTAAGTAAATAAAAGCAAAGGCCTGGTTTGTTGCTATGGGCAAATTCCCTGGTTTAGCACCTATCTTTGTAAATTAGCCCCTATGACTTTTTTTTCTCAATTACTTCTTTTATACTATTACTGTTAAGCACTCTGGTCCTGAGATAAAATGGAGGGCCCAGGATGTTAACGTAGCAGCCAGCAAGCCATATAACAGACTAATACTACCTGGCATTTTTATTTCTGGACAGTCAGAAGAGAGAGTAAAATAACAAAGAGCTTGAAAAAGTGCAGAATGGACTTGTATGATCAAAAAAGATTGATATGATGCTGCAAAAGGGACATGTCTGACCAAAAAAGAATGCTATGATGCTTGAAGAGTGGTGGATCAGGAAGCATGTGAGGGGACACTTATTTGCAGAGCTACTCAATTTATATGAATTCATTGTCTACTAAAGAAAGCCACAAAGGCTAATTCTCTAGGGTAGGCACAAAGGCATGTGTTGTATATAGCACTGATGGCTTAAATGTCCAAAAGGGGCCAAAATGTGTCTGTTACAGCAAATATTCTTGATCTCCACTGAGCAGATTCTGAGAACTGTGACTGGTCACTGCCCATTATAGAAAATGGGAACTGAATAACAAATCAATGAGTGAAGTCAAAAGGCAACCCCCCCAAAAAATCTTTTGAACCATAAGAAATGGCCATGGAAAATTCTTCTACTGGGGATAGTGCACAAAGTATCACACTTCAAATCCTTATATTATAACATTATATCATACATATTACTGATACATACTACCAATGGGACATCCTAGCAGTCAAAAGGTTTTGAGTGCAGTTTATGCTGTCCTTAGTAAATCATTGTGCTAGATACTTCTTTAATATCCCTCTATTGTACAGCGCTAATTTCCTTATATAACTGAAACTGTATTAGAAATGTAAAATAAAGCACACGTGTGATACAGAGGAGTAAACAATATGGAGGCAAAATAAAGGAACAATTTAATGTCTGACTATAATTCACTAGTAGAATATGTTCAATTACAATTCTATCCTTCATATAAGTAGCTGTTTAGAAAAAAGAAGACTAAATAAAACAAGAATTAAATAAACCATAATCATTTTGTGATTTACAATTCCAGATAATGAATTTTATCAAAATAGATTATCCATAATCTGATTCAGTTAGAACAGGCATTGTTTTAAATCTGCATACAGTGTACCCATTTGGATTTAATGTTTTTTAAATTGGCACCCTTTTTGAAGTCATGATCTGTTCTTAATGGTAAGTGAGCCATTTCAGTATGTAAGTAGGGAGGATGTGGGCTTAAGCCCAAACAGGAAGTAATTTAAAGTGGTGTATATAAGGATGTTTGCAGTCAAAACATAGGAGAACATTCATGCATGATGATTATATATAGGTGAAAAAAGTTGTAATTTTTCTAGTTTGTTTAGCAATTTTATTCCTAAAAGAGTTTTAGGTTAAGCAGAGAGCTACAGAAACTGCTTTTGATTCACTAAGCAATAATGACACTGGTGGCCATCTTGGAAGCTGTTTTGGAGCTACACGCTGTGTTTGAAAAGCAGAGTGCAACAGGGTAGTCTGGCATCACAAATGCACTCAGATATGGGTGCCAACCACTTGGAAGGTGAACTAGGGAATGAAGGGGACCACTATTTTTGTTGAACAGAACTGCCATGCACAGGTGGTTTATGGACTGACAAAAACACTTCCCTTTAGTATATTATAAACAGACATTAAGGTAGATGAAACAGAAGGCAATGCATTTCCAATGGGAAATATTTTCAGATTCAATGAGGATTTTTTTTTTTTTAAAAAAAGGATAGAAATAGTATAAAATAACAAAATAATTGTTGAGAACGATGTACTGGAAGAAGACGGTAACAAACATAGTTGGGGAAAAAAATCTTGGGACAGACACTCAGCATACCAGAGTAAGAATTTAGTAGAATGATTTCCGACCTTTTTTTAGCCAGGAAATGAGCAGACCAGATGGACGAGTGGGTTCTCATATATCATCATATTTTATTTTTCTCTGAATGCACCTGCTACATTTTTTGTTTAAAATAGCATAACGATATCTAAAGGCCATCAGGTGTCATAAAAATAAGAACATATTAACAGGAAGCAGGAGTAACTCAGTAACTGCACTATATAACACTATAAGGAGGCACAGTTATAATTATCTCTTGGCAAATGTAGATTAAATATGTAATACTGTATCTACAAAAGCAAAGCAAATTTGTGTTTATTAAATTAGCAACTGTCTGCATACCCATGTTATAATTCCTTGCCTTTCTGTTCTGATTTGAGTGGTTTTTAGAATGGACAGTGTCAGACAGAGCATGGTGCATGGGGAAGGGAGAAAGTGAAGAGGAGCTGCAGCAGAGAGGAGCAAAAGCAACATTCTTGCAAATACAAAAAGTGATTACACTTTTAGTATTTTTTTAATGTATTGATATCAAATGTTGAGAAAGTCTGAAACACACAGGTTGTGTCTCACTTTAAGAGAAGAAAAGGGATGCAAAGTGGAAAGCAAGATCTCATATTACTATAATTTGATTTGATAAAATTCTTATGAGAGAAGAAGCAATCTAACAATCTATTTCTACTAAAAATAGAACAGTGAAACTGGTTCAACCTGCCTGGAATTCTATGTGGGAATTCTGAATCTGTCTTTGGTGATTAATTCATCATTTCAGTCAGACTGCTCTAATTGGCTGTCAAATGACTTTGTCCAATCCCATCTGTGACTTCATCTCATCTGTGCTGCT
This sequence comes from Xenopus tropicalis, assembly GCF_000004195.4. Classification (NCBI taxonomy): domain Eukaryota; kingdom Metazoa; phylum Chordata; class Amphibia; order Anura; family Pipidae; genus Xenopus; species Xenopus tropicalis. The sequence goes on from NC_030679.2 coordinate 82,714,300, forward strand.
ACATCTAATGTTGCAATGAATATACACTGCAAGAAAAAATCTCCAATTATGTCCTTATACAAGAAATTCGCAAAATGATTCCTTCAGTCAGCAGGAAGGGTCATCTCTATGTATTTCAGGTTTAGTTGCTGACTTAGAACTTATAGCATTGTTCAACATGGCACAAATGCAGCTTTTAAAGCTCCCTCAAAACACATCCAATTACTGTAAGTGTATATATATATCAATAATATTCTGCGGCCAGCACACCTTTAAAATTTCTCAAAAGTTTATTTATAACATATTGTTTTAAAAGAATCCGACGTTTCAGTCCTCAATAGGACCTTTCTTATCCTTGAGAAAAGTCCTATTGAGGTTCGAAACGTCGGATTCAATTCAGTTATCATTACCACTATTGTTGCTAAAGGGTTATTGGCAGTAGTAGGAGCAGTGAATCACTTATAGAATGCATTCTTTATAAAGTGTTGTGGGAAATAATTTCTCATCGTGATTTGTTTTTGTGCTGATAATGCAGTCTTTATTTATGTGATTATCTCTTCATTACAGCCCAATCCATGGTGTTGTACGCAGCATAATATGTAGGATGATATTATTTTAATTATATGAACACCTACATCATTATTGTTATGATGAGGCAACCTCATACAAAGACACTTATCTTGTCCACCATGTGGTACAATATAGAGAATTCTATGGAAACATATATACAATTGTGATGGAGTAAAATGACGATCTATTCTTTTACAAAAAAGCCACCTGCCGTACAGCATCCAACACATTAATACATATAGAGAACTTTGAGAAATATCATACTACATGCTTGGGACCTGTTTTCCACAAAGTGCAGGTCCCGGGATTTTCTGGATAACGGGTCTTTCTATAATTTGAATCTCCATACTTTGAAAGAAATAATTTAAACATTAAATATACCCAATAGGATTGTTTTGCCTCCAATAAAGATTAATTATATCTTAGCTGTGATTAAGTACACGGTACTGTCTTATTATAACAGAGAAGAAGGCAATAATGTTTAAAAATGTGAATTATTTGTTCGAAATGCAGTCTATAAGAGATGGCCTTCCCATAATTCAGAGCTTTTTGGATAATGGGTTTCCAGATAATGGATCCTATACTTATACCACTAGCCTATTTATCTATATTTTTTTGGTCCCATATTTGTTACGTCCATATATACAGTCAACCTCATAATGAGTAACTGTCATACTTAATAAGTAAACCACTTGTCTGCTTCAAAAGTAAATAACTGTTAGCATGTGGGGTATATTATAGGCACCATCAAGTACAAAATAGTTTCTAAGACACAGACTATTCTCTATAATTATCAATAAGTGTTCACTTACACATACTTATGATTCAGTTTGTGCAATATTGAGCAACAATAAGTGCAATATGAAAAGGGAGCACTATATTTACTGCTTGAGCTTGTTGCACCTTATACCTCAAGCACCAAAATAGGTTCATCTGATGAAACTGCCAAATGCATCTAGTATAAATCAAGAAGCTGTAAGCACTTTGTTTATGGCTTTTTAAGGGACACAATGCTGTACCTGTTTTTATAGGATCTATTATCTGTGATGCTTAGTATCTGTAGTTTTCCAGATAAGATTTTATTTTCCATAATTTGGAACAGCCTTCTTCAAGGCTACCCTGAAACTATTAAACATTACAAATGATTTGTTGCTTATATGAATTATCTTAAATAATACGTATGCAGCTTAGTTACTATCAAGTAAAATTTACTGTTTTATTATTACAGAGAAGTAATATATATATATATATATATATATATATATATATATATATATATATACCTTCTCCAAGAAAGCACTCACGGACCAATATAAAAATAAAATAATTTATTAAACAAAAAACACTTTTTTGTTTAATAAATTATTTTATTTTTATATTGGTCCGTGAGTGCTTTCTTGGAGAAGGTGCATGAATATAGGGTTAGCACCCGGACAGTGGCTATTATTTTGGTGAGTGCCGATATCTGGACTCTATATATATATATATATATATATATATATATACATATATGCATTATTTGCTGTAATAGGACTCTATGGAAATTGTTTTCATGTATTTCATAGCTTTCTGAATAACGGATTTCCATATAATAGATCCCATACCTTTACAACTACAGTTTAGATTAAAAAAAAACTAGAGTCAGGGTGAGACTGCACATTTCTTAGAGGAGAAGATTAAAAGGACAAGCTATCAAGGCAAAAATTACAAGATTCTGCCATCTGACAAGCTATATTCAGTCTCATGGATTTGCCTTGAAGAGAAGCCCAAGTGGAATATAACGTCTGTACTGTACTTCGTGCCCATTCAGCTAATAAACATGACATTTACTGTACAATGTTCTTCTTTAATATAAAGCTGACAGCACTTGCTTATACATAAATTATCATAATAAGATAGAATCTGAAAGTGGTGTGTGTTCCACAAGACTTCACAAAATAACTGAATGTAGTGCTCATGGGTATTGTAAGTGAGAAGAAGCCAATTAACTTTTAGATCTCACAGTGTTAATTTTAGATTTTTTTTGTAAGTCAAACCAACAAATTATTCAGGCAGCCTGACTGCATGAAGACGCTAGAGAGGTGAGGTGCTGTTGTGAGATAACACCACAAAAGGAGATTGTGTAAATGAGACAGACTAGCCCAGGTGTCATCTTACTCCCATATTCTAATTATATCTTAATTAAGTCATTTTTTAGATTTTTTTTATATTAAAAGTGGATATTATAGTACTTTAACCAATGAAAGCTTCTCAAGTTGCCTACAATTTTTTTTTTAACTGATATTTATTTTCTTTGCTTCACCTCCCAGGCAGTGACAGCCCTTCTCCAATACCTTCAGTCTTCCGCTGTTTGTTATAATTACAGCAATGTTTGAATTTGCTTAAACTATTGCCAAAATGCATAGTATGTCACAGTTATTGTGTAATTTAATTTTACAACAGACCAAAACATGAGGTAACTTTGAATGAGCTATAAAATTAATAGGCTTGTACATTTAAAGTGTTCTCCTCTCCTCTTTCAGTCTCTCCAATTGTATTCCATGTTATTATGTTTTAATCTAGATATTCACTTTAACCTTTAATGTCAAATTACTTCTGCAAACTTTAACCTCTTATATCCCAGCAGATGCTCCTTAACTGATCTCAAGAGAACAGGATTTCTTACATAACGTCCAGTGGTTTTCTCCTCATTCACCATTATTCAAGACCTTTGAACACTTGAACTCTAACAATGGAAGCCCATTCTTATCTTCTTATGTAATTAGAAACACCAGGTTTTCAACATTCAAGCAATTATTTTCTCTCACAGCCAATGTAGAAACAGACATTGTTCCATTATAATATGAATGAAGAGGAGCCAAAAATTATTCTTGATTTATTAAGTCTAAAGGCACTTGACCTATTACAGTGCACATGAGAGCAGTTACAGTAATCTCTTCCTAAATCTGTACAAAAAAAGCTAACCCCAAACTGCCTGTTCTTATGCAACAATAACATCTGAATGATCAGAATGATTTATGCTCCACAAATCATTGAATTAAAATGATGTTTAAAAAATTTTAATTTGGTAATTTTGGTATTTATTAAGTGCAAAAACTCGGATTCAAAAATTTACCATATAAAAGCTTGCGAGTTTCAATGGCAATTGTCCTAGCAAAGTCAAGCCATATTTTCAATTCAAGGTATTCGAGTTTGTAAACTTGAAAATTCAAGGAATTCAAATGCGTTTTCCTTATTACTGTAATAATTGAGCATTTGACATGCAAGTTTGTTCAGTACTTTTTTGTATAATCTGTCAAAACTCCATAGACCATGCACCACCTGTTGGTATTCTTTTCCCTGCATTAAATGGAAGAGGCATAACACAACAACATGGTAAAGGAACTTGGCTGCATCTGTATTTAAAAGGCATAATGCTGGTTTAATGATGGTATAAATGGGTATATAACATGTGCAGGTTAAGGGGGAGGTCTCCAAATCAGGAGAATCGCGTGTGATAAGCTCATGATGGAATATTCAGCTGTAGGTTTTGAATAAGTATATGATTATATGATACCAGGAGTTTATAAATTCTCTATTATGAGATATAATATCAGTGTTAATGTAATATGGGATTAATAGTTGTTTAAATACACCATTGTGGGGTATTGCACTATTACTAATATATTAATTAATATATTTATAGTGGAGCACTTTATTTCATAAAAATGTTCACTTTATGTATTATTGTAGTTAAGGTACTGTATATGAAATGTTCTGAAAGGGCTAATAACACCTTATGATGTCACTGTTGTTTGGTGGGTGGAGGGTATTTCATGTGAAAAAAAAAAATAAAAAAAAAATAAATATATATATATATGCATAACAATGACTTTGTTATGCTTTAGCCTACAGGGTTAACTATTCAGTCATGTGACTGGGATGGGAGTGTGGGGCTTGGGGGAGTGTCTAGAGGTTTTATCTATTTATTTGCTGATTTTAACTGTGTATGTGGTCTTGATAATGGTCTTAGGAGGAGACCGAAACGTTGGCCTGTTTTAACAGCATGTTTAAATAAAAGTAACGTTTTAATTTTTAAAAAATATCCTGGTGTGCACCCAATTCTTGGACTTATATATATATATATATATATATATCGAACCAAGGGTGGCACACCGCTTCAATCCTCATCCCAGGTGCACGGTAAAAGAATTTAAATATTGAAGAAAAGACCAGCAACACCGGATCTATTGCAAACAATCAATTATATATTGAAAAATACATGAACTGTTCATGTATTTTTCAATATATAATTGATTGTTTGCAATAGATCCGGTGTTGCTGGTCTTTTCTTCAATATATATATATATATATATATATATAGACAATTAGAGATTGTTGATGCTAAGTGCAGCTTACTTACTCAGTTATAATTATAATCTAGTTATGATGTAACTAATAGAACAGGATTTCCTTTAAAAGATTATCCTCATAGTGCAGCAATAATCTGTTGCACTCTATTTTAAAATGAAATAGCAGCCCCCCTCCCCCAAGTCGTGTAAAAATGTGTTTTTTGTGTGCTTGTATAAGTATAACTGTTTTATCATTATCAATGTATAATTAGTTTTGCCTGTTTCAGTTACATTCTGTAAAATGTATGCAGGAGACTTGCTTAACATGCTAGAATTATTCATTCCTAATTGGCAACTTTCTTTGATATGCAGCTAAAGTGTGAGGATGAAAAGGCAACCACAAATGCCACTGGGTTCTACTCATCACTCTGTACTTTTCTCCAACAAAACAAATATTTTGCAAACCAAGGCCTTCTACCAGTTTATCCAGGGGCATAACACCAAGAGACACAGACTCAAAAGCTGCCTGTGGGACCTAGAGTACAGAATGTCCTATGAGAATGTAGTTTCAATATGTCAACAAATCAACACACATAAGGTCAATAGTACAGAGCTAAATGATACAGAAAAATAAAGAAAACATAAATGAACCAATTAGAAAATTACCAGCATGGGTAAAACGTCTTAATCTCATCTAGAAATGAAGTGCCCAACACAACAATTGCATAGATAATGTCAACCCCAAATTATGATTTTACAAGTCAGTAGAAAAATATCTGCCAATCAAAATAGCTTTTCTCACTAAGAGAGACAAAAATGTTCTTTGTAATGTCAATTAGAATTACTGAAAATATAGCTGCAGCAACTAACAAAAGCCATTAAAGCTGTACAGGATAATTCAAGCCACAGCAGGTAGTAGATTGTCAATAAATATAGAAAAGCTTCCCCACTTCAGTAATTGCTCTACCAGTAAAAAAAAAGAAATACAGTGAAGTCCTGAAGTTCTATCAGGTATATTAGATCTGTGATTTGTGATAAGTTGGCATATGCCACCAGCTGTGAATTGTCATTTAGAAGGAACCACAACAAAGCAAGCAAACTGAACCTGTTATGTGGGAAACTGTAAAACGAGACTTACAAAAAATTTTGGTTGAAATTTTGTCAATATAGTATTGTTTTCTTTTTGAAAAATGAAGCACATACTGTTTCCCCTTAGTGCTTTATTTCATCACCCACTCTCACAAACTTACACACCGGCAGTTCTATAAGGAAGGATCATTTCTATAATAATTATTTGTGTTTTTCAGAACTGAAAACTAAAACGGCAATGAAATTGCTATTAAATACAGGTTACAAAGTATACAGTCATTTTGTGTATGTTATCTTCCTTTATGTCTCTGCTCCTACACCACTAAGTGCATAGTAGAAAAACACAATTAAAAAAAAAAGCTACTGTCAAAATTAATTTTACACTTCTGTCATTCCTGTTTCAATTTAAAGCTAAGCTGTAGTTAAGCGTCTGAATGACCTTTGCAGCTGCACATAGTTTGTCACACATTTTTTAACAAGGACAAACACCACAGAGTCTATGGTTGTACAAATGAATGCATGTTAAGAGAAATTCTACAGTAGGTCACTGTTCACTGACCTGACCAGGATTAGCTGTTGAAAGCCAGTACACTAGGTTTTACATTTGATTGTATCTTCGACTGCTTACTGGCAGATATTTTAACAAGAATATTTCCTCTTTTCCTTGGTACATTTTGTGGATTTAGAGCATATTCTTATTAATCCCATCAATATCACAAGAAAGAAAAAGCTGATGAGTTAAAATGCTGCATAAGCCTAATACCCTGGGCAGCTTACAAAAGGAATGCAAAAGTGACCTTTACCAGTGATTTTAACAGTTTCTCAAGTCTAATCTATATTATATGCATAAGCCTTTATATTAATAGCTCACAAGATGTATGCAGTAGTATTAATTTAAGTGGTGGGTGAAAAGGATCTGCATGGTTTTTAAACAAAAGCAGCCACTGAGGGTGAATATTCCAAAATAAACTTTAAAAGGTGGCAAAAACCCCCATCAGAATGCAGAGATAAAGATTTTTCAATAGATATTCCTTCTCCTTTGTATAAATTGCTATTACATGCTAGGGGATGACAGGGAAAAGTATTACCTGTATCAAAATGCTCTTAAAGAATTGTATAAAACTAAGGGGCAAAGAGAGGGTAGATGCCAAGGATAGAGATAAGTGGAATTTATTGCAAGATTTATTCTGCCTGCTGTACTTTCATTTCAACAAAAAATAATGATTGAATGCATTTATGAATGTCAGAATATAAGTCCATTCTTTTCACATTTTTTCAGTATATTCCCTTTAATGCTAAATGTGTAATGTAAAAAAACAAAAAAAAAACACTACTGCATTTATATATGCCTTCTGCAATTTTCAGAGCACAGGAAAATGGATGAAATCACATCCCTGTTGCTTTCCCATAACTACTATAAAGCATTTATATAAAAATGCCAGAACCTTCAACTACTGCCTGCAAATGCACATTAGATGCATTAACACAGGAATTGGTGGACAAGCATTGTGAGTCTGTGTTTCTTACCTAAGTGCAATAGAAATATATAGGCCTAAAGCCCCAAATAAGAGTCTTTTAACCTTGACTTAAGAAGTAATTTGCATATCCCCGCCCATAATTCCTTTACGGATTAAAGCAGTCGTTCACCTTTAAATTAACATTTAGGGGCACATTTACTTACTCACGAACGGCCCGAATGCGTCCGATTGCGTTTTTTTCGTAATGATCGGTATTTGGCGATTTTTCGGAAAATTGTCGCGACTTTTTCGTTGCCATTCCGAATGTTGCGCAAAATCTGGCGATTTTTTTGTAGCGTTACTACTTGCGCGAAAAGTCGCGACTTTTTCGTAGCCTTCGCGCCGAGTACGAAAGATTCGGATTCATTCAAGCTTCAGTATGGTGACTTTTCTTGGGCCAGGTTGGAGCTGCAGGGTGCCATTGAGTCCTATGGGAGGCTTCCAAAATCATGCTAAGTCTGAAAGTTTCGCCCGCCGCTTACGAGCGCTCAATACGAAAAAGTCGAGACAAGATACGAGCGCATCGTAATGGCTACGAAAAACTCACGTTTTTTCGCACAAATCGTATTGGTAACGAAAAAGTCACGACAATTTCCGAAAAGTCGTAAAGGCGCCGAAAAAATCGCAAAAAATACGAAAAAGTCGCAAAATGTTCGTTTTCCAATCGGAATTTTTCCAATTCGGATTCGGATTCGTGGGTTAGTAAATGTGCCCCTTAGTATGATGCAGAAAATGATTATCTGAGATAATTTGCATTTTGTTTTCATTTTTTATTATTTGTGGTTTTCCATTTATTTAGCTTTTTGTTCATCATCTCTCCAGCTCAGAATTTCAGCAGCTATCTGGTTGTTAGGGTCTTGTTAACCAGGTAGTAGGTTAAATGAGAGACTGGAATAAGGAAAGGAAGGGACCGTAAAAGAAAGATAAGGAATGTGAAGTAACAGTAATAATAACATTTTAAGCTCACAGAGCAATAGATTTTTAGCTACCAGGGCCAGTGACCCCCATTTGAAAGCAGGAAAGATGTAGCAAAGGAAGGTAAATTATTAAAAAACTATAAAAAATAAAATAATGAAGACAAATCGCAAAGTTGCTAGGAATAGGACAAAAACTTATCTCAAAGGTGAACCACCCCTTTAAAGCCTTTTAAGACACTGCTATTTGTGTAGTGTATAGCACAGGGCATGTGAATACCTTCTGCTTTAAAAAGGCTCAAGCTGCACTAAATATTTATAATATTTATCAGCTATTTCTAGGAACTCATAATAGCCTTTTAACAGGACATGATGCTAATCCAATTGCATAGGTTGTTATACATGTTCTTGTGAGCTAATTAGAGGCTAAGGATAACTAACCATAATCCTTGCTGCTCTCTTTCCTTAGGATTTAGGAAGCATCATTGACTTAAAAAGAATTAAAAGCTACTTCAGCATGTGATATCTCATATTCTCTTTCAGAGGTATATCCTCATTATAATAATTCAAAATTGATATCACCTAAGTGATAGAAATATAAATCTATTCTACCTAGCTGTATATTATAGCTACAAGTGGTTGGTTTCTGTGGGTACAGTACTTTCTTTTGTTTTGTTGCTTATGGATGAAAATTCAGTTTTTTAAAATGTTCCTTGGTCTCCTAGCTGCTGCTAGAAATATCTAGAAGATTATTTCATTTTAATAAATCTGCCCTTCCATAGGAAAATGCAGGACTTTCTAATCTCCTGTGAAAAAACAATTGCATTGTGCGGCCTAAATAAGATTTTAAATCCTGCTTATTGCAAAAAAACATAGGTCAAATTACTCTAATTTACTGTCAAGTCTATCATTGAAATTTTTATGGAAATATACATTTCTGCATATTTGTTGTTGTATTACAGCTAACTGGGAATCAGCATAAAGAGTTTCATTAGTAAATAAATATGCAAGGGAGTGCTCTGCTGTTCTCTTTCCTAGAATATTCTTTGCACTCTTCCTTGTACAGTGCTTTCTTACATTTCTAATACAATTTATAGAAATAAATGACCATGGGAAAATGCAATACACATATTTTGCTTTCCCATAAGGGATATATATATATATATATATTTTTTTTTATTTTGTTTCATGAAAAAAGGGCCCAATAGAAGCAGTGCAATGAAATCAGTAGGAACATTTTCAGAGGCTACATTTTCATAGGACACTTGTAAACATTTTTTTTTCTGTTCTCCATAATATTAATGTAATTGTGCTCTTAATTTGCATGATATTTTTTATTTATTAAGGTACTGTAAAGGAAGCAACAGTAAGACAAGTACTAAGCTTAAAGGCATGAAAACTGATGCTAGAAAGCAAACCAAAACCAGAGGTACAGAAAAAAAATTGTAGAGAAAGATATATTATGGCAAAGTAAGAAAGAAGGAGAAATGACACCCCTGAAAGGCAGCCAGGCACAGATGAATTCGTTTGTTCTGCTGATAATGTGTATCACTCTTGGCTATGATCCAGAGGCACTCTTCTTTGTCCCTGTAGACAATAGACGCCAAGTTGTAAATGGCACACAAAATGGGAAATTCTAAACCGCCAGCATGATAAAAGTCCCTCGATAGTCCGCGGAATATACTTTGTTCAGGAAACAAATCGATGACAAGAGAATGCAGTTTGATCCAAAGTAAATTCCAGTGATTTGTTTTCTTTTAAAGGTATTTTTGGAAATGTTGCACTGCTTTAAGGAGTTTGACCACTAATCGCTTTCTTTCAAGGCTTAGGTAGACCTCTGAATTACCTTCCACAACATCACTGACCAGGGGTAATTAAAACAATGTATTATGGGCAATTAAATATATAACTAATATGCCATAAGAGAAATCTCCAACTAATAACAGGAAGCACTGGACTATATTATGAGATACAACTCAAAATGTTATTATGTGACTTATGTATGAAACTTAGAAGAAGCTTACTAATAATGGAAATATAGAAAATATAGATCCTATATATCAAGGAGATATAATTTCCAAAGTTTCTAACCAGCTCCTCACCTTCAGTCTCTCATAAATAAAAATAAAGGTATATTAACACTTGCACTCAATTAATACTAGCCATGATATGAAACACAAAAAAAAATTCCTTCTGGTCAATAGCAAAGTCAATAGTAATACAGTTAGAATGGTATACACTCATAAATACAAAGATAGTTGATATGAGAGAAGTCAACCATAACTTCATCAGTCTTCTAACCTATAACATCACTCAGATATTGGCTTAATTTTAATGTTTGAATTCAAAAATCAGCTTCAAAGTCTTAAAAGGAACACTCATCTTCCAATTATTTATACAGAGTCTGAGTCAATATTCACATTTAAAGACATTTTATGAGATCCTCTGTAGCTTATCAAATAATTACATTATGAAGCTCTGTATAATCATATCTTATAGGGTAGTGGTAAAATGATTGATATAGTGTCAGTTTCTTTCACTTTTATTTACATAAGCATATTATACTTATCTCTGCTTAGCAATCTTGGCCTTCATACATTGCTTTTCACTCACATACAATTGATCACATTGCTCTGTTGCTTCCTAGCTTTGTGCTCTGGTGCTACACTTGGCACCCTTCTAAATACCAATGAGGCAGGCTCCTGGGACATGTTCTGAGATACTCAACATTCCATTAATGCATATTAATCTCAGAACAGCAAGTTGGTGCCTTTTCAGACAAAACCTTTTTCACTTTTGCTCCCCTATAATTTTTACACATAAGTTAATAAAGACTTTGCCCTTTAACAAAAGTTCAAAGCATTCCTGCTTGGCTTACAGGGAAACAAAAAATACTATTCCCACAGAAGCATTTGCTAATTTAAGGACTGCTTCTGCTCAATGTGATCAACAGTTTGGATCTGTATAACAGCACCCATTATTTCCCGACACTTCCTATGAAATTAGCACAATAAAGTGAAGTGATCAATTGTTCTTTGCATTTCATTTATAAATAAATCATATTGAGTATATTATACTAAAATGAAAAAAAACCCAATATATGAGTATGTGATCTGTAATTATATCTATAACATGCTAAGGTAGCCTGCTGAGTTGTTGATTGTGTAACACATACTTACACTAGGTCCTGTCTGGCATAACATAGAAATAATAATCTATTTCTATAGAAGATTGTTTTATGTTTCACATTGAGAGGATTTTTAATCCACATTTGGACATCCTTGTGTTCCCTGCAGTTGATCATAGGTGACTTAGTAAGGCACTGTCATGTTGAATTTACTGCATATTATCAGGGTTGACAGAGGGTGAACATGCTGAAAAATAATTGAGAATCCTGTTAAGACCCTTTGTTTTACAGGAGGAGTGACAGCTAAATCAACAGTCTATTACAGGTGTTACCTAGGACCACAGAACTCATATTGGTTATTTTGAAGAAATATGTGCAGTTTGACTGTAGCAGCTGGGAAGCTATACCTTATTTAGATTTGCAATAGGCACATTGCCAAAATGACAAAAAATCCAAACCCAACACACACTTGGCACAACATATATTATAAACCTACACAATCACAATAATAAACAATTTTTTTTTCATTCTGAAAAATACCCACATAAATTTATTTTTTTATAATGGATTTTACTAAGAATAAAAACTTTGATCCTTTATATAAGCAAGCCTAAATAGCTTAAGGTGTTCAGGCTTAATTTTTTTCCTTATGGAAATGTGATTTATGTGCAGAACAAAATTCTGTGGCTCTTTACAGGAATTGTTAACCGTGCTAACTACTGTGGATAAAGTTTAGGGACATGTATTAAAAAATTAGTTCAGAACTGCAATTTATAGCAACAGGGATCACACTGCTACTCTCAGTATCTGTGTTTTGTTTTGAAGTCCAGACTTATTAATTCTATAATACAAAAGCAAGCCTTTAAAATACTAGCGCTGTAACTTTAAATTACAGAACGAGCTTGGTATTTAATGAGAGATTTATCACAGCGGGGCATCTGTTAAATTAAGTTGAGCCTTCACATCACAGTGGGGAAACAGGTGTATATTGGTTTAGAATTATGGAAATGTTGACTAATTCTGAAGCTTGTAATCAAACGGACGGCACCCTGCAATATTTTCTTCCAAGAAATCTGCATTAATCTTTTACTCATTTTTTTACTTTGAGTCCATCAGAAAGGTTTACCTAATAGCTGGCAGTTATGGATATTGGGCAGTCAGTTCTGGATTCTGAGGCCTAGGTCAAATAGGCAAGAGAAATGGCATTCAAATAGTTTATTCGAACAGATAGTTTTGCATCTGTTAGGAATAGATACAGGTATGGGATCCCTTATCCGGAAACCCATTATCCAGAAAGCTCCGAATTACGGAAAGCCTGTCTCCCATAGACTCAATTTTAATCAAATAATTCAGAATTTTAAAACTGATTTCCTTTTTCTCTGTAGTAATAAAACAGTGCCATGTAATTGATCACAACTAAGATATAAATAATCCTTAATGGGTGCAAAACAATCCTATTGGTTTAATTAATGGTCTGTTGATTGTTTTGGTAGACTTAAGGTATGGAGATCCAAATTACGGAAAGACCCCTTATCCAGAATACCCTTGGTCCCGAGCATTCTGGATAACGAGTCCTATACCTGTATCTTCATAGTGTTAATTAAGGTTGTATTTAAACTGGAATAGTGATGTCAATTTCAAACCACTGTTACCCTTATGTGCTAATATATGGTTGTATCGCAATGATACATCCCCAGGCAGTTTCATGCTTAGGTAACATCACATGAACGGTATTTTGACAGAGACATTAGTTCAGTCAACTGAAAACAGTGTCAATAGGCACAGTATGTAAAACATCACATTTAATTTTAAGCAGGTTTTGATTATCATTTTGTTCAAACAACTTCACTTCAAACTCACAAAAACATGGGTAAAGTAGGTTGCATGTTGGCAATTGTAGTGACAAATAAAATTTGCTTTTGAAACGCTAAAGGCTACATTCATGAAATCACGAGTTCGAATCCAGGATGGGAAAAATTCGGATTGGATACCATAATTTCTGAAGATCGCAAATATCACGAAAATGCCTATGAAAAAATCGCATTAGTCATGATAATATCGTATTAGCGATCCAAAATTTTCATACCGAACGATTGTAAACAGCGGGAAAACCTTTCCGACTTTGATCCTTCTGTGCATGATTTTGGAAGCCTCCCATAGGAATCAATGGCACTCTGCAGCTCCAACCTGGCCCAAGGAAAGTCTCCCATAGGGCTCAATGGCACTCTGCAGCTCTAACCCGGCCCAAGGAAAGTCATGATAACGAAGCTAGAATGAATCCGAAACTTTCGTACTCGGCGCGACAATAAGATTTTGTCGCACAAATTTTGACGCAAAGTACAAAAAAGTCGCGCAAGGTACGAAAAAAGTCACAGAAAATACGCACGGAGTGTTCGTGGATTAGGAAATGTCCCCCTAAGGAATGAATGAAGGTTGAAGCAACATCACAGGGAACAAAGCATGAGCACCACAAAAGCGTGGCTTACTTTCTATTATAAATCTTGGGATGGTTTGTGATAATAGGGTAAGTATTGATTTGCCCCTTATCCCTAAAGATTTTGGCAAGTGAAAGTCCTTTACAGAGAAAGATTTTTTTACTAAAGATGAACCAAATCCAGGGTTCATTTTGGGGTTTGACTAAGTTCAAGCATTCTTTGCAAGATTTGGATTTGTTCAGGAAAAATGAATCAAACCCATAATGAAGTGGAAGTTTCAAGCACCTGAAAGTGGCAAATGTGGTTCTAATTTTCTCCCATTTACTTAAACAAATAACAGTTAGGACATTGTTCAGTATTCACCTTCATATTTTATCATCAATTTGGCATTTCCTGAATTAATAAAAATATTTATTTGGTGCATCCTTACTTTTTAGAGTTGGAAGAATATGCCTTCAATAAGTTCAATAAATGCAGAACATTGGAAGCTGACTGCTGCCAGTGATACAGTAGTAACTAATAGGTAATACAAGCATTTCTTAGCATTTTGGACTTATGAAAAATAGACATGTGCTCATAGATTTTTTGGATACTCAAACAACTGTACATTCACAATCACTTCTGTGACTTAAACACATACAATTATGTAAGGCAGTGCCAACCAAGTGATGCTAGAAATGGCGCTTACATAAATATACCATATTCAGATGCCCAGTCAGAATAAAAAACAGAAAAGCGTAGGTTTAAATACATGTAAGTATTGCATACTGTATATTAAAAAAATAAACACTTAAAATACACATGCATGCATAACTACATGCTGTAGCTACTGTATATATGCAAACACACTTGCGATAAATGCAATGGGGCAAGCAGCAGGATAATTTAAAATTTGCCTGGAAATATACTGTGGCTAAGTTAATTCTCACTTATTTAGGGGACTGATTCTGCCACTAATTAGCTTCCTGAGAGCTAAGGAACAACCATGTGCAAGTTAGCAGGATATCTTTTCAGTCTTGACATACCAACTGTGACTGCATGTTGGTTGGTCTGTTAAGACTGCTGTCTGACATAGCCCCACACATTTCTCAAATTGCTTAAAACTACCAAATTGACTGGTCACATTATTATCTCCAAGAGACTATCGCAGTTGGTAAGATGCTCTGCAAATACACTTTGCATGCTAGGGGTGATCTATTATTATTGTTCTTGACCCATGTGCTCTCAAAACCAGTGCCACCAAAGGGTTATAGCTATTTAGGGGTTCTAGGGCTACGCAATGTCTTCTGTATCAGGTATTGTAGTTGAGATATTTATGAAGCTTTCCATATCAGACAAATTGGATGTCTACAAGTTAAATAATGCTTCATTTTAAAGACGACAAAGCAGTATTCTTTAAGTATTCAGAAAAATTAAAACCTTAATTTTACTTTTTTTTATCCTTTATGTATTTGTCTGTCCATCCATCTGATCTATTTTTTTTCTTGATAATACACTGTGTTTAACCTAGGAAGGGAAAACAACTTTGCAAGACAGATCACGTAACTAAGATATAAAGACAAATTTACTATCTATATTACTGTTTTTATGATTCTTTAAGTAAGCTGCTTATCAGGGGTTTTTAAACTATAGTCCTTCTGTTGCTTCAGAACAACAACATTCAGCATACTTTATGTGCTAACAAGGGAATGGTTAATCATGGAATGTATTAGAGCATAGGGAAGAGTACAGTAAGCATACTTGTTTTGTCAAGTCAAGTGCGCTTTGATACTTAAGTGCCTCAAACGGGTTTCTTTAACAAAGCAACTCACGCAAAAAGTAATTAAACTGTAAGCAGGTAATGCCCAGAGTCACTATGTATTCATGCCCCTTTTTCACTTGTATACATTTACGCTTTGATATGTAGCACAGCATTCTGCTTTGCTATACAACATTTTTCTGGGAATAATAAAAATAAATATAAGAAGGAGAACACTCAAGCTGATACTCTGCATTAGCCAAGAATTCTAGTTGATACAAGCTAATTAAAATGACGGCATGCCAAGTTGTATTAGGCACAGGCAGAACATTTATTGTGTGGAGCCTCCATATCAATTTATCATACACATTTGGTTATTAATTAGTCTTTATAAAATGAAATAAAAATTTGAAAGCTTTCCCATTGCTTTATACAAGCAGATCTAAGTGGCGTGACCATTACCACCTACAGTAAGTTTAGATAGATCCAAGTAAGCATAAGCTATACACTTTCATACCGACCTTATGGTCTAGATGGGCAGATTGGTCTTTATTTGCTGTCATCTGCTTGTTACATGTTATGCCATTTACTAATATATTAAGCCCATAAATGTAATGTTGCATTCAATGTTTTCAATTCCCAGCAGGCTAACAGACTCAGTCATGTGATCTATATATCTCACTACTTCTTCATTAATACGCATTTCAAGTCTAGGATCTGATAGCAAGGGTTTGAGGTTGCAGTTCGCTGACAGCTGGAGTTTTGAAGAATGCCGATCACTAGCATAACTGATTTGCATCTCACACTGTTCCATCGGAAAGCGGCACAAGTAGAAGGTAGCTTGATATTTTCCAGGCAACACTTTTAGAAAAACAAGCACACTTCTCGGGAAAAATACCAGCATGTCAAGGTGAATAGCTAACAAAGTGCTTTTTCCCAAGTGGCTACCAAGTCAGGGAATTTTATACTAAACATTTAATCTATAAATACTTGATTCTCCAGTGAGACAATTAGGCAAGCATGTTTTGATACAATGACATACACAGTAATTGGAAGCTTTCACTGTGATTGAGTAAAAGAGCAAGGATAGATAATATGAAGGAAAAATAAGTATGGCATATCTTATTGCTGTTATTTGTACTTCATGTCAGTCTAAATCTCTGATTCCTATAGTGGGTTTTACATCACACTTTTTACAGAATTCTCAAAAGGCTTGGGATAAAAAGAGTAATCCAGGCAGTAGTTTTGTATTAGAAACACTGGTTCATTTAAAATTGGATAACTGTTTATTTGTAAACTGCTTAAAATTACATCACATTGTCCTCAAGGGCATTGTTGCAAGGATTTGTTTCTATGGTTTAAAGGCATAACAGCATGTTCAAATCAAGTGGCTCAAGTATGAAACAGAAGACATAAAGAATATCAGACACAGTCCCACGTAGAGGTATTTATATGTAATTTATATGTATTGAGTTTGAAAGTGTTTTCCCATTGAAGAATTGTAACTGAGAAATACTACGGTATCCCCTGTTAAATTATGGATCAATATTGTATTGTTTCATGGATGAGAAAATAATTCACTTGCAAACTAACTTGATGGCTAAAGATCAAACAGCTGGTCAAGGGCACAATAGTGGTTAAACACGGGGGGCTTATGGCAAGAAAACTATATAAACACTTATATAGGAGTTATAAACTAATTTGGCCCAGGAGCAGTGATCTATACACTATATATATATATACATACATTTTATATATATATATATATATATATATATATATATATATATATATATATATATATATATATATATATAGATAGGTCAGTATAGGTTTGTGTGTGCTGGGTTCACTTGGAAGGGTTGAACTCAATGGACTCTATTGAGTAATGTAACTATTTTTTGCAAACTAGAATTATCATTATAATCCAGCAAGTCCTGCTGTACACAACTGATATATGAAGCTGATACACAAGCATGGTTATACTACATTTCTATGAAATCTGTCTCTAGGAGTACTTTTGTGTAGATGCTAATTATTCTCCAAGGGAAAGCATCAGGTTTTAATATCTCAAAGGCCTACTAACCCAATTAATGTAGCTCATGCTAAATTACCTAATTAAATGACAGTGTGTGTGTGTCATCTATTCAGAGGAAGAATCTGCCAGATATATTTACTAAAAATTTCACTGGATGTGTTCATAATAACAGAGATCTAACAATTCATTTAAGGTACTATGATGGTTTAGATTTGTATACAGTGTTTAGAAAAATGTTTTTACATTCTACATCAGCAGATCCCTTAACTCAACCTAAACATTTCAGAAGGTTCAGCTATTCATCCCTGTTTTCGATATGGTTTATATATATTTTCAGATATAGCTTCCAAAATCCTATGCCTGAAGACAATCCGTCTCTGAGACAAATTCAAATATTCACCAGGGAAAACAAGTGAATGAGAAAATATCTGCAGATTTAGTATACCCTGAAATTAATGACACATTTAAAGACTCTCCCCTGTTCTTTTTACAGTCAATAGCATAAATCTTTGATAAACCCTATTGCCTAGATTTATCATTGTGCCATATCCAGTGCTATACAAAGATCTAGCATGCTGCTGACATTAGACAAGCCCCATGAAATGTAGGAGAGGGAGATAAAGCTACTTGGTCACAGATATAATGTATTACTTTAAAGATCAGACTCTTCTGGGGAAAAGGCATCACCATATTTTACTTCGACATAGAAATTTATTGGCAGCAGATACAAACAGCTTGTTTCATCTTGTCTTTTTGCCTTAAATATGGCATATGATAGGAAACCATTGTGTTTGCTCTGAAACAATCTTTTATTCCTGAAAATAATAATATTTTTTAACATGCTTGTGCCTTTTGCAAGCTTCATTGTTATTTCTTTGTACTATGTAGTGTAAGAATGGGTATTATTATTACTATTATTATTAACATGTATTTATAAAGCACCAACATATTCTGCAGTGCTGTACAAAAAATGTACATTCAACATACATACAAAAAACAATAACCAAGGTAGGGGATCTTTATCCAGAATTTTTTTAGATAAAATAATGCTATCTGACATGGGGCATCAAATATCAAGTGGGCAATCCCACAGGTTTGCTCTAGAATTTCTAGCCATATTTTGCTGCAAATTGAATTGATCAAACAAACAAGACTATGGATTTATCTGCATCAACAGGCCAATTTGTTCAAAATTGTTATTTATTGTTGAACAAGACTGATCAATAAAAAAATATATGTTCTTTCCTAGGGGATCAATTTAGAACAATCCATTTGAAATCTGGATAACAGGCCCAATACCTATATATCTATGTAATTCAACACACACGTTAAACCACATGAACTGTACAGCCAACTACTAAAGTAGTTTAGTGACCTTCTGCTTTCAGTACCTAAATATGTTCATATAAGTATAACATCTTGTATAAATGTAGTGCTTTAACAGCATTTATAGTTTCACTTAAAACAGTTCTCAAATATGTTAGGGGAAAATCACAATTAGAGAGGATTACATGTGGTAAAATCATAGAAATGTTTGTTTTGTAGATAAAGCCTAAAGTACATTCACTGCACTGTAGACAAAAGCCATCTGGCTGTGACAATTAAGGGATTAGCTTCCCATCAACTTGCCTTCATTCCACTGCTGCCCACAGACATTTTGAGCAGTGAACACCTTATAATGTACCCATTGGTTCTTTGGAAAGAGAGCTATTCCCTAGCAATAAACAGAACAAATAAATGACATTTAATCTTGACATAGTGTCAAGGATAGGAATAATGCACTCACCCCAGGTAAAGTTTTAATATTGTGCAAAGCGTTCTGTGCTTCTAGTGCAGCTTTTCTTGTATAAAACGTTACGAAACAACAACCTGCAGAAGAGAAAGAAAGCATTTAAGTAATTTTGCACTATAAAGCTGTTCTGAATGAAGATTATACAGTAGGCAATCATTTACACACATGACATTTAGAAAATGGCTGAATGACCAGCAATACTAATACATTCATTTTGGTCAAATGCACATCAGTACATAAAAATATGTTTATGACCCGTGTACTCACACGTGACAATTGCATCAATACTTCATATAATATACTGCCTTTTCCAGCTTTATTAAGGAATAGTTTGGACTGGGTTGGCATGGGGTAAAGACTTTAGGTACTAAATGTTAGAGTATATATGAAGTATATATGCCCCTAATTCTTTTGGGTAAAGCTGTCTTCACATTGACTGTCCTTTGGAGGATCTTATCATTCCACCTAATTCTTTTATGTAATGTAACAGTTTGAGTTTACAAAGTGGTTTGGGCAGCTAGAAATATGAAGCTCATTCTGACCCACACTCACCAATAAGGGTACTAAGCCACCCTTGGATTCTCTTTGATTTTTCAACTTTTAACTCCAGTACCCTTTATCAGAGTACGGTAAATTCAATTCAACTGCATAGACAGATTTCCTTTCCATGTTGTCAAAGATTATTACATTTTTCTTAATACAGGTCTTTCTTTGCCAAACTACAGCCAAACTTATTGACCCTTAAACATTCTTGTTGAATAATCCCACACCATATCCTAGGAAGGCATTATACATGGTCTTCAATATGTAGCACCCCGTTTATCAGTTCAAAGAGTATCATGCTATTATGGTGGTAACAGGTGAGTTATGAGTTTAGGTGTAAAAAGATACCTTTCTTCACATGTTAGATTGTGATAACACTGACAGACTGTTATTAGGTAACAATGTAATATTTTAAGAAATGAATATGCATTTTAAGAAACACAATGTAGTCCTCTTTATATATAACTTGGAACATAGTAGTCACCAAAAAAAAGTAAACTGTGATAGACTGTAATCGTGAAACCAATCAAGATACATTTATTTACTTGCTGTAATCATTATCCGCTCTAGTATATGATGCATATGAAAGGAAAAAAGGTGTTCAGGAGCACTGAGCTGTCAGGATAAATGTCTTATAACAATAGGCATAGTTAAGCTGTACGTTTTAAAGCACACAAGGTACAAAAAAGGCCTGTGGATGAATTGCACAATTATCTCAATGAGTTTAATAAGCTTTTAAGTTTATTTGCTAACAGAAGTAAAATTTTGCATCTGTTTAGTAATCCATAGCAGCCAATCATGCAGTTGCCTTCATTGTCTGAAATGCACAAGAAAGACCAATGCTAATCACTGATTCTTTTGCCCAATTAATTAACTGCACTGGCTCAATGTTGTTGCTAAGTTACTAAATAGGCCTGGCTAACTGACTTTACTAGGGCTCATTTACTACAGGACAGAGAGCAAAGTGCAAAAAATGAGTGAAACTGCAATGCTTTTGCACTCTTGCACCCTAACCTGCCACAGGTTTCGCTCCAAAATGTAAGGAGAGACCTGCCTCTACCTCATATTCATGAGGGGTATATAGATGTAGGCATATAGGCATTTAACCCCCCACCCCCTAACTTTTGTGTCTTACAGACCCGCAGGTTAGCTCCAGCATTGAATTCTGTACCATGTGCCAGATTTACCATTCATTGTTAGGAGCACAGCATAGCCAGACCCTCAATGCACATGCTTATAGAATTATAGTATAACCGTGCATACAAAAAAATTGAGACCATTCATAGGTGCAAGGTATAAATGTGTACTGGTTTGCACCATTGTAAATTGCATGATTGCATGTAAAGCACTGTATTGTGTTTATTTATAAAGAATCACAAATGTATACAGTGCTTTATAAGTCCTAAACAAAATAGAGGTACAGCTATTAGAAGTTAGACAGTCAATAAAAAGCTAAGTTCTTATGAGGACTTTGAATGAGGTTGGAATGAGATTCCTGCCTCAATCCCTGACAATTAAAGAAGAAGTAACTGGAAACAAAATGGGGTACATAAACTGAGCGAGTACATAAACTGAAATGGAAAATTAGTCAAATCCTTCCTATGGGAAGTGATTCTAATGAGATTGAAGGGAAGAATTACTATGGAAGCTAGCCTAATGCAAAATGGACAGTAGCTGTCAATGCACGTGTGAGTAATGCATGTATTGCACAAGAATGGTGTGGGCTTTCTCTTCCACTCCCTCTATTTTGCACTCCTTTTAGTGTAAAAAGGTTTAGTGGAAAGTACCCAAGATGTAATGGGTGGTCAAAGGAAGATGTTAGTGTTTATGTGTTCTGCCTGTATAGCAGCATGCTTTATAGAATATGCTTCAGTCATACCTAAATGAAAATGCTAATATACCTTTATTATCGCCTCTATTGGGAATAAGAAAGAAGTAGAAAAAATAACCTTGCCTTTTTATCAACCGGTTTTATGGCAATGATATGAAATACATTGTAAGGATTTGTATACTGCCTGTTTTATAACCTAGAAAATATCTAGAATAAATATCATTATTTTATTCTATTTTATAATAAAAATGCTAAGGCTGGTGAAAACAATGTTCCAAAGTACTATCTTCTGCAGCACATTGCATTGACAGCACAATGCATTCAGATGTACTCTGGAGATTATTATTATCCTTTATTTATATGGCTTATAGGTATTTTCTCTGCAATATCTGGCACTTAACTTTGTCTTAGGACTTAGGACTTATAAGAATAACTCTGCAATACTTATATCAATGAAGAATCATACATATAGTACCATTTTTTAGCAGTGCATAAAAACTATTCATTTGGTGTATAGACCTTTAGCAGATTTGTCTGCATCCCATTATACTCTAGGTGGCGCTTGTGAGCTAAGTCTTGGCTGTCCTAGATTTTGTTCTACACAGTTTTAGATGCATCACAGGGAGATACAAATCCCTAGGAATTAGCCAATCAAGATACTTTTACATGTTAAGAATTTAACAGAATATTCTCTGTCGTATTTTATAAACATGCACCAAAACCGCAATTCTTTTTCTATCAATAGTTTTCAAGGTAAAGCGTTATCATGGTAGTAACAGAAGCAAAACCCTGCAGATTCTAAAGAACATAAAGCTGTATTTAGATTCACAGATGTTCAGCACCAATGCATTTTTTTCAGTTAAAACACTGAGAGTGCACATTAAAATACAAAGTCTAATGTCTGGTACACTGCACCAGATATACAAAGATTAAACAAAAAAAGTATCACCCATATTCTTCAGAGATTCAAAACCATTATTCATGTCTAAAGAATCTGGTCATGATGAAAAAGAATCCATCTTGAGCTATGTTTCTACCTTTGCAAAACCCATGACACTGGAGAATTGGATAGAATGGTGCTTGGCTAGCTGAGATCAAGCATTTATTCTGACTGTAACAGGCACAGCCTTTCATTATATCTAGGGCAGTAGAACTGGGCATTATTTGCCAAGGAATAACATTTAACATGTACCATTTAACACTTCTCGTTTGCAGAGTGTTTTCAATCCATTAGTTTACAATATTACAATTCTCTTCTGAACCGAGGGAGTTAAACAGGTCAGAGATCCCGTTTCACAATGAATACTTCCCCAATTTTCCATAATTACATGTAATTGGAGGAGAGATATTGAAGGTCCCGTCTGTATTACCACAGACCAACTCAATTTCATAGTTTAATATAGTAAAAATGGAGTTTATGGAAAAATTAAAATCAAATTTATTTCACTCATTTAGGTAACGTGAGGTCAGTTACAGATCATTGGGTATACTGATTAAAATCTTTCCATGTGATAATAAATGCAGTATGTTCATTTCATTCAACAAAAGAACAGCGTTTATTATAGGGCCATTCATTCCCAAACTGAAAGAAAAAGGTTTTGAATATAAAAAACTTCAGGGGTCCTGCCTAAAGCAGAACTTGAATAGGAAAACCAAAGTGTTACAAGTTTATTTAGAATTTGGAATAAATGACGGAAGTGCAAAAAATAAAACTGCATAGCTATGAAGAAACATGTATCTATTTAAAACAGTTAAAGAATCATTTATATCCATGTCTAAAACCACTTTTATGAAAGGGACTGGCATGCAAATGCTCACTGGGTGTAGATTGTAAGCTCTTTTGGGCAGGGCCCTCTTCACCTCTTGTATCGGTTATCGATTACTTTATATGTTACTCTGTATGTCCAATGTATGAAACCCACTTATTGTACAGCGCTGCGGAATATGTTGGCGCTTTATAAATAAATGTTAATGTAATGTAATGTAATGGGAGCTTCCATATAGTTGCGCTCAGACAATCAATCCTTCCTGCCTTAAATTCCAAATTGAGTGTTGCTGCAGGTATTGATGTACTGTGCTGTGCAATCCCTGGAGCTACTATAACCTGCTGACCAGGCGGTAGCTGGCCAGGTTACCTAGGGTGCCCAGCTGGCTTGCCCGACACTGCGACTGCATCAGAAATGGCACTTTGCACACTATGTCTGTGCAAGAGAGTTCACCAATTAATATTATTGTAAGGATCATTTATGCCATTACTGTGCATTTATAAGGTGTGTAATAAAGCACATAACATTTTTACTTATTAAAAGGGGGAATAATTGCATATTTTTTCAGGCAAATCTATTAGTGGACACGTGTAACTGCTGGGGTTGTCCCTTTTAACGCAATGGCTGGGGTTTCCCTTTTCCAGTGGCATTCAGCTGGCTATTCCCAAATAATGTCACATCAAGGTGACCAAGCCCTATGACATGTTAAGAAACTTCTAGCTTTTGGTAAAAAGGTTATAAGAGGTAAGGCATCTAAGAACAACAGAGATATATAAGGACCACATCGAAGAATTTCGTGCACTCGTTTTCACAGATGCGGCACAGATCCATTTAGCGAATGTTCCCGCCCACTGACACCCGGCCCTGAGCTGTGAAACGGAGGTGACTGTAACGCGGATTTGCCGGTTTGAAAACGGATCCGGCTCGGAGTCAGCTGCTGTCTGAGAATGGGACTAGAGAATCCAAAAAGACTCCCAGGAATTTGATCTAAACATAACAACATTTTCCCGACAGTCAGAAAAGTGTAAGCAAATTAATACACATATCAAAGCAGATATGTTCGACTATGTTTAAATGATTAAATGACAAGCAATACACATTGGGGCCACTAGAAAAGAGATTCTGATTTATATTTTTAAATAAAGATGTCAGGTTCCTAGGCTGAGGCTACTGAGACTGACATACGAAGGCAGAGGGGAACTTTGGTAATAATCTACTGGCAGCTGCAGGGGTCAGTTTTCATTTTGATTGCCAAGTTCCAACAGTCAGTTAAAAACATCAAATATAAACGATAATTTGATTTTTTATTAAAAAAAGGACACAATGGAAAAACACAACAGGAGCTGTACATGAATATACTGAGAGCAAAGTGACATTCAGTAGCATTGCAGGATGAGTCTTTACTGTGGCTGAGAGGTTAAGACATGACAAGTAAATAATTAAATGATGCATTTTTTCTCCCAACCCTTCAAACAAACCAGCTGCATGAATCCATCTAGGGTAGAACTAAATAATTATATTTGTGAACAAATCCTTCTGCATACCAAAATGGATCTGGTTTAGGCAAATGAAATGATACAATATAAATGCAAATTATTATTACGACGATCATTTCTTCAACCTGCCCAATCAATTTAGGAAGTGTATAATCTGAACTCACTTTTCCATAAACAGCATTATTTTATGACGATGATTAAAAGCAACAGGAACAATACGTAGAATTCTATTCTTTCTGAAACATATTTTGCGCCTCTGGGGTAATCTAATGAGATGTCACCTCTAACACATCTTTTTGATAAATGAATTTTTGTTTTATTTAGACTAGGCAGAATTTAAAAACATGAAATCCAAGGCATCAAGTTTATTCAATTTTGACAGGCAGAACACCAAATCATTTAAACATTGTCTGTATAATAAGCAATGGCCTTTCATCATTTGCTATTATACTATGCAATGTGGGGTATAAATACAGCTATTATCTATTAAGTATTTTGGTAGACAGGTACTATTATAAGTGTAATTGCTGAAGAGTCTACCTCTACAAAACATGTAAAAAGAACCAGCCATGGACTGAGGTGGAAATGTTAGGATAAAGTAGAACATTCAGGTCACCTATTCCCTTGTATTTTTCATTTCTGTGACCATTTCTACCCATTTTCATTAGCTCATGCATTGGGCCTTTTCATATTTACTCATAAGCTGAGACTGGAAAAATATATCTGTATTTTTATCCATTTCATTGTAGGCCCTGAAGAAACCTGTGGTTATGTAAACTTTAATTATTTTTTTCCCATTTTGTTGTTTAAATGCATCAAGTTTACCAGCTATGCTACAGATTATACTTTGCCTATTTATTTTGGGAGTCTAAATAGGACACTCGCTGACTTTTGCTTATTAGGCACTGCAGTATAACTTAGCCCCGGGTTGCTGTCATATTAAAATTCCAGTTTCAGCTTTTCTACTCAATGCTTGGCTAGATTTATTTTATTTTCCCATCCCAGTTATGGTAAAAGCACCATACAGACGTTGCCATCACTGGTCATCATTGGCATAAAGATTGTTCAGTGGGTACTGGACTGATGTGTGTGTTTAAACTTACATAACACTTTGCAGGGAGTCAGACGTCTCCAATGCAAAAATTAAATAGCATGTGTGCTTCAGGAGGGATACATCTACCTGATATATAGATAATATACAGTATACTGAGTATTTGCTTTATAGCTGTCACATGCACACTTTGCTTATTTTGTCTTGGTTATACATCTTCTTTCTCCTCAAAAATTATCCTCATTATACACAACGTATGTGAAAATACATAAAATAAAGCACAAATAAGCTTAAATGTTAGTAAATGTAAATTTTTCAATGTATCAAACACTCTAATATATAGCCCCAAAAGTGATTTGCTAGAAATTCATGAACTATATTTGTTTCTTTTTACACACTGTTGGAGCTCTTTATACTATAGGAAGTATAATCTACTTATAAAATATGAAGCATATGAGAATAGTCTCTTAAACATGAAAGTTATTCTCATGATGAGCAAATAGGTGTAAATGAATTCATTGTTTCCCTAATACAACAACATAGGCTATATCCGCTATATCAGTGGCATACTGTACACTAAGGGGACTATTTATTAACAGTGAAGACGAACCTTACCAGTAATGTTACAAATAGCAACCAATCAGCAATTGGACTTGAACAGTTACCTACAAGTCAAAAACTAAGCAAATATATGATTGGTTGCTATGGGAACATCACCAGTGATGTTTGTCTCCAATGTTAATAACTACTCCGCATACTGTAGATTTACCAACCCTACAACTTGGGGTACACCTGAGCAACTGTAAAAGTAGACTCCCTATCACATGGAGTCTCTGGCTAATCTTTGGCTATTTGGGTCTTAGACTTAACTCTTTAGCTCAATTGTAGCCAATAATGCTACCTCCTTCATATCCTTACATATAAACACTGCATCACACATGAGACCTCCCACTGTTTTCCTATTAATTATTTTCCAAGAAAAGTAATGCTGATATTTGGGGTTTCTAGTAGACAAGTAATACCCCTCGCACTATGTGATTAAAGTCGGGAAGTGTTCTCCTTTAAACACTGCCATACATAGAGCAAATTTATCCACTTACTTTTTACATCAGAATTGCACACTCATAAGGACTGATACTATTTATCTAGGAACAACATTTGTGCTTGTGATAAAACACAACTTGATTCGGGCAAAGATGTTTTTATTTTTGGATTTGAGTCTTTTTTTTAACGGTATTTTTACAGTCCATTGTACTGAAAAGGTATGGCTCCATAGAGGAAAGTAAATGTTTCTTTTAACAAAACCTTTAAATATTTATAGTGCTATGAGGAACAATATCATTATGATTTAAATTTAGATTTTACAAGCCACCCAAAGTTTTTGTGACTCATCCACTAGTGGAAAACTATATCCAGTGCTCTGTGTTTGCAATAAGACATCTTAATGAAAATAGTCATTATTCTGCAACTTAAAATATGTCACCTACAAGAAGGTCTTAAAAAATGATGCTTTCTAGAATTGAAATTTGCAATGTAATAACTGCCTAATGAAGAATATTACACTGCACAATTTTGTTCTTATGTATGCAAATGTGTCCGGTTATGACTTTCTATTACATTTGCCCATTTACAAGTTCAGTAACTATGTCTGTAGATATTTTGTTAAGACTGCCATTTTAGCTCTTTCTACATACTAATAGTTCTTTTACAATGTAAAATGACTTCAAGATATTGACACACTCCACATTACCCCTTTATTTAGACTAACAATATTAAAATTCCAAAACCCTTAAATTCAAGCTTTATAGTATGTTAAAATGTACTGTTTCTCCTTATCGGAAGAGTGTAGTGTGACTAGAAATTGCTACATGTGGCTCTGTCTCAACTCAGAAGGGTTATTTTCAGTGTTCCTGCACTGCCTTAAGGTCTCAATGCAAGCTGGGTGTTGTGCTGCTCCCTAATGAGGGGCACGGTAAGAGACAAGTGAGACAGTGCCTAAGGACAAGGCCTCAATGCCAGCTGGGTATTCTGCCACTCCCTAATGATTAGCAAGTTAGGAGGCAGGCAAGATGATGCCTACATGCCCTGTCCGCCTCTCTCGGATGCAGAAGTCCAAGCATGGGGCAGTTGCGAGTCCTCTGCTTTCCAATTGCCAGAAATAGTATGAGTAGTATGAATAGACTATTGACATACATACTCTAATAAAAACCAAAACATAGGTATTTTAAAATGTTTGAAAAATATTGCTTCTCCAATGGAATGAGTAATGTTTACTCATTTTTTTTTCCATTAAACTGGATTAATTTAAGTGGTTTAAGATGCCATCATGGTCAGTAGGTCCCACTGTGGTATCACATGCAATTTAATACACCCTTTTCTTTTTATTATGGGAAAGGATGTAGTTGTGTTTTGCCGAAGGCGCTCCAATAGTAATCTTTGTGCAATTTCATGGTGCACTCTACATCCTCCTGTTTCTGCACCAACAGAGTCGAAAAAAAAGAGGGTTTTCAGAATTATATGTGTGTGCATTGCCCTACCCCCCCTTATTAACGTATCTATGAACGGACAAACACAGTTCTTTGGAAAGCAGTGTCAGATACAAATATTTTCATTTTAAATGACAGAATAGATTCACAGTAAAGAAACCCATCTGGATCTGAGCAAATCTTTTCAAATCACATCTGCTCCCCGTCTCAGGGAAATCTTTACCAAACACCTCAGGAGAACATTGCGTGTAGCTCCAGATTATCAAGTTCTCAGAGATAACCTG
This sequence comes from Xenopus tropicalis, assembly GCF_000004195.4. Classification (NCBI taxonomy): domain Eukaryota; kingdom Metazoa; phylum Chordata; class Amphibia; order Anura; family Pipidae; genus Xenopus; species Xenopus tropicalis. Next base: position 82,743,287 of record NC_030679.2, read on the forward strand.
TTTACCGATGAAGCATAAACAGATGATGCGGGGAATGCACTCCTAATACAAAATTATTTAAATACTATGCCTCTCACAAAACTAATTTTGTGTACAAGCGTTCTGCTCATAGATGGATACACTAGAGATGATTCATTAGTTCAGAAGTACAAAAGTGTTTATAAGTATATTTTTTGAATCCAGCTTGTGGTTTTTTAAAATGTAGTTCCATTAGCAATTCCATTTTAGGATTGGCATTTACAGAATTCCAATTAGTTATTTCTAGAACGTAATTAGTTGTTAAAGAATAAGTATTAGGATAAAATGACAAAACATGCCGGTTTAAGACACATGTGGTAAGTTGGCAGTATTACAATATTTTGCTCTTATACCACATTCAAATGGCTGCAATAATTAAAAGCGAGGTGAGGTGTCCTTAGCCATTTGACTTGTACTCTCATAAATTTTAGGGAAATGACACAGGGAGCTGCTTGTAGCCAGCTGCAAAATAGACAATACTGATAATTGTCTCTATGTGTGAGACAATTCTCAGTATTGTCTATGGCAGGGTATTTTCAGGCATTTTGTAGCCACAACAAGTAGCTGGCTACAAGTAGCACCATGTGTCACAGGCCTTAGTCTCTCTTTACTGCTGCACTGCAAGTTGGATTGAGAACACCCCCTCCCTTTTCCTCCCCTGCAGCCAATCAGCACAATAATGGATGGGTTACAAGATAACAGTTCCCGTAAACCTGTATTACTAAAAATGCTCCTATCCTCCACCTAGTGGTAAAACACCCAACTCCAGCCATGACTCCTCCAGCTGAACGGAGTAGGAGAAACAATAGCTTATCTGAAAACAGTTGCATTGTGTAGTGCAAAGGATCAGACATCATGACCTATGATGGCTGCCTACACACCAATATTACAGGTAAAAAAAAATACATTTATTGGTTCAGGAATAATATTTTAAATGGTAGAATGAATTATTTGCAACGGGCACAGTATATTACTACACCATAAAAATCACGACAGAATCCCTTAATGCAGCAACTTTGCCCTCTAATTTTTGTCAACTCTTTGCATCTCCCTTCAGCCTTTGTGTGTGGGTGGGTATATGATGCTTTGTTATGGACCACTTTACATGTAAAGCAAGGGTGATTCCATCCAACTAAATGTATTGACTTTCTGTTTAACAGACAGTTTTATGGCAAGTGACCAATTACCTTTTATGTTAGCCATTAACAGCAACGTGCAGCATTTGGAATGATACTGGTAGATTGTCTCGTAAGAGGAGATTTATTTTGCTAATTGCCAACTTCCTGTCATGAAACATTGACCATGATAGATAGCTGAATGCTGCAAAGTAGGGGATTAACAGCTTGTGACATAAACTGTCACCACAATGATCCCTTAGCATATAACCAGTGAGTGAAGTCGTGGTGCTGCAATTGAGTAAAGCACAATAACACAGTTTTCTTTCCTCTCCTTCCCACAATAATCACACATAGTTTAGAAAATTATATTCAAAACTAAAGAAACCTGCTCATTAAACTATCTAATATAAGCCATGTTTTGTTTCCTTGAGGGGTTTTCAGCAAGAGCACTTTTATGAATAACTGCATGTGAGTGACCTAATGATAAACAGAAAGCGATGACAACATTCATATGGTTGCTTTATCATTATATGAAAGGCTTGTTGCTTCGTGTTCTTTATTTTAAACAGGCGAGAAACATCAATTTTGAGATCTCCTATAGCTGAGAGCATTATCATCTAGTGCCAAGATCTGAACCCTGACCACAGGATGTGAGAAAACAAGAGCACATACATCAGTATGTCTTTCAAATCCTGCCGTGGTTTAAAAGTATGAAATCTGCTTTACTTTGCAGCCTAATAAAATAAGCACTTCAAAACAGACGTTATGATTATCTGATGACAGGGTTCTGTATTCTCTTAGCAAGTAATGGAATCCTAGCTGACAGATTCAATGTAAGATACATTTGTGTTGTGAACTGAAAATTATGTTATCCCCAGTACTGGAGAAGGGGGCCTGCTACAGATATTGTTCCATAGCCCTATGGCAGTAAAGGGGTTACACGGTGACAGGATTTAAGACCTGACAGATCAAGGATCCATAGTTCCAGACAGCTAAATGAGAAAAGTCCTGCAGAGTTCTCTTTTTTTTTTCTTTGAATAAAACAGTCTTTTGTAAATGCATTTACAGGCAGATCAGGTGTCTACTTCACACGAGCCTGAAATCTCAATTGGGATATTGTCATCTTGTCAATCCAAAGAAGTTCAAGAGAGGCAACCAAAAGGCCAGTTACACCAGGCGCTTCCTCCTATTTAGAAGATCAAAGCAAAACCTTTAGCAGCATTTGACTTAAAAAAAATATAAAACAAAATTTCAAAATCTCGAAGCAACATGAACCGGATTTTATATGATTTACAAAAGCTGTTCTCTTTTGTATCATTTGTGGGAAATCTTGGTTGTTATGTTTACATACGGCTATGGAACAATGTCTGACAAAGGGGTGTGCCCGAAAAAGTTACCTTTGCACCTGTATCAAATAACCACACAGGGGGTTTCCCTGCTTTGAATTGCCAAGTCGTGCCAGTGCGTTTTCTTTGGAACTACATACTTACCTTAAATCTCATAAACGTTACTTCTCCTCTAGGCATGATTTATACTTGAGGCGACCAAAAGATAATCATATCTATAATAGGATTCTTAGGTGTAATTAGGGAGTCTTATAATGATAGCCATGAAATATTGATGGTGCTGTTGCTTTTCTTATATCTGATCTGATGTTCTATTTACTTCTACAGAAAACGCCAACCTGCCTTTCCTTCTGATTCTGTTTGACATTTGATTTCTTGCTGTTTGTCTAATACAAGCTCAGAATACATTAATTAAAAAAGTGCATAACCAACGTTACTGTAAATTCAGTAGCTGTCATGCTGCTCCCACTATGGAATCCAATAATCCTGAGATGTGTAACATGGGTAGTCACACTGTCCAAGTGCACCACCTATACATACAGTATAAGGAATAAATAAGGGGCACAGAAAGATGAATCTTTAACTGCAAGGTTTGTACACATCCAATAGCCCTGTACTAAATGCAATTTTTATCTGCATGTTCAATGTTATGAACCAGTTGTGTATTGAGTGTTGAATATAATGAAATTTGTACATAAGGTGATGTAAATTCTCCACTTTCTGCTGATGAGTTTGTGTGATAGATGCATTATTAGAGGAGTTCATATTGTTGTTTTAGATGTGTTTCTTACATACAGTATACAAGGTGTGTGTATATGTATAGATGGGGGCCAGAAATTACTATGCCTAAAAACTGTATGAAATACTAAATATATACAAGGCCTGTATAAGAAGACATATAATACATAAATATTTAAAGTTAAAGATTTAAAAGAAATATTGTATGTTTTGCTTATAAGAAAACTAATGGGAACAACTTTACTTCCCTTTATTGATCACTACTCATTGGCCAAAAAAATAGTAGTGTTATCAGAAAAGGGAGCTTATATATCAGGGAAATCGGGGATATACACTAATTTTGTAAAGCATAAGATGTTGTGCCATTTTAATAATAGGTTCACAATAGTTAGCGCAACCAACTGCCAGGATTTACCCACCCCTTTCATTTTGTAAAACATGCAATAGCTACCACCCACATAAAATCAAGTTATAAATGTAGGATGTACAGGAATAAGCTACAAGTCCATTACAGTAGTATAAGAAGTGGAACAAACAAAGAAAGACTGTTCTCCTAAGCCCCTAAATGGCAAATCTAAGCATTTTAACTTCAATATCATATTAGTTCAGTGCATTTTCACATAAACATGTGAGTAACTAGTGCATACAGTCATACAGTTACTTCCATTTACATATAATTAATTAAACCCCATCTTACATCTGATTTTTGCAATAGTTGCTTACTCCTTTTAAACATGACTTGCATCACTGGACAGATTTTGGCTCAGCCACTACCAGAACTGTTATTTGGCTCACAACCTCCTGTAAACATACAGATGCCTGCAATCCCCAGGCATTTACCTCATTAGTGCCTTCTGCTGCAGGCACTTCTAATCTGCTCCTCACAGAATGATAAGACCTGCCTTGCAGTCATATTGCAAAATGAGTTATTTCAATAATATAGGGAACGAAGCAACCCATATTGTAAACACTCACTTTAGGCTGTTTCCTATTTTTAAGAACTAACATTTAAGAAATTGGATGTTTAAGGCTGTTATTATGTCAGATATAAAATCATATGGGTTCATAAAAAGATGAAATGTCAGTTTAAAGTCTTATAATGCAAATTGTGCCTCTAAAACACGCAAAACACATCCATGAATCAAGGCGCATAATTCCTGCTGCAGCACTGATTGAGAAATGAATAAATCCCCAGAATCATATTGCTGTAATGCACTTATCAACAGGGTGGAATAATGTATTACATTAGGTGATTGTCTAAGAAGATAACATTTCACAAATGTATTTTAGAGCAAAGCTGCTGACTGGAAGGTAAAGCACTTCTGACTTTATTATGAAGAATTATCATCTCCAGACAGGGCATTAATGTACTGAGCTACTGGCAATATTCTTAAATGATCCTAAAACAAGTGTATTAATGTTGCACATCTACTCCAACAGTATAAAATGGAATAAACACATTTCCTTGCATACCATGTCAAGGCTTCTCTTGTAGTTCTCTTGCATTTGACAGGTGAGCTATCCACTTGCCTGGTGCTGATCGTACAAGAGCATTGTACTTACTAGTTCCCAGGAGTGAAGCCTTCATTGGGCCAGCAATAAATCTTTTCTGGTGTACTGATGGTATGGCAACTCGGATTACTGTCCTGAAGGTTCAAGACAGCCCAGCTGTCTCTGTGATGATTCCTTTTTGCCTTCATGCAGATCCTATCAGTGATGTCTGCTCCTACTATTTAAAGTGAAATCTCTGTTTTTGGGCCTAGCTAACAAGTGTGCTCTAATGGCTTTCATTAAACAAAAGACATAAATGGCAAATAAAAGTTTGTGAAGAAAAAATGTGTATCATCCTACTTATTCACCTTATGAATTCATACATTGATACGTCTATCACATGACAAAAAAAGTCAGATACACTTAGTAAATTTGCAAATTACATTTTCCATTACTTACAGAGTAATGGAAAAATTACCAGTTGAATTAAATTGACCAGTTGCAGAGTCCATAGCAGCCAATGAAAGGTTTGCTTTAATTATTCTTCCTACAGTAGACTTGTCAAAAATAATTGCACTGGGCAAGAAATAACAATGATCCCAACTGTGTACCCCAATCCTTAAAAAAACAAACAAACCCCTAAAAAGAATAACATTACACATGCTGGTATGTAACAAAGTCAAATCACAGTTATAGTTTATTGGCCTATATGGGTTAATTTAAATATGGTGTGAAGCCACTTCACCTATATCAGGTATCATTTACTGGTCACCAAGTGCAAATGTTTTTTTGTTGCTATGGGTTACTGCACATGGGCAAAGAGTGCCTTTTTCTACATATGGGGGTATGTGATGTCAGCGCTCTACATACCCAACAATTAGTATAATGGCTTTAAGACATGCACAGTCTGTTACCAGCTAAGAACTTATACACACCAAGGTGACAAATTACTGTAATATTTTTTACCACTAGCCAAGTAATGAAATTCATTTTTAACTGTGCTGAATTTACATGTACTGTAGGACAGTGCATTAACACATGCTAAAAATAAATGGGCTGGCTGGTGCTTGTGTTTATCGTGCGTTTGCAGTCTGTATTCAGTTTTTGCATAATAGGAGCTAGGTACCATTAGTGTCATCATGTCACCATCTACATTTTACGTCAAGAGAATATCAAATTGCAAGCTTGAACCTGTTGTATAGCTAGAACTAAGGAATCATCCCACAGTGGCCATTTTCTTCCCTGTATCCTGTGCATTGTGCTTGCATTTCTGTTAATTGGTCACAAGTCCACATTTGCTGTCAACCCTTAGCTGCACTGGGGAGTTCTACTGGAAGAGCCTCACTCTGTCATTCTTCCTCTCCAGTGAATACAAATGTGCTGTATAAATGTCCTCTACTATAAAATCGAGACACTTTTTTATTTTGTGACCTAGATTGCTTAAATCTGCTGCATTTTTTTAGTCTTTTGGGAGAGTAACTAATGCTGGTATGTGTGCTGTTATACTCTCTGTCATTATTATGTAAATTCCAACTAAAGTGCGACACAGATAGAAAAGATATCAAGGCCAAAATTGCTAGAGTCTGCTTCTCTTTCTCTCTGAAGTAAGCCACTTGCATTAAGCAATTTTAAACATCTAATGGCTGTAAATGTATCTGAAGAATTTTAATGTAATTTTGTCATATACAGTAGGACAATCGCAGCTTTTAGATGCTTCTTGAACTGCAGTGCTGCATGCATAATTAATGGAAAGTTTACTGCTAATGTGTTACTACTGGAAAGCACTGTTGTGTCTGCATAAAGAATGGCATAGGTTATATATAAGACTCACTTTGTCTCCTACAGTAACATTAAAAAACACTAGAGGGCTTCTTTGTTGAAGAGGAGTGACTCAAGCTAAAATCTCGTGCAAATTACCATTTGTATTCTGTTATGTAAGAAAACTCAATAGCTTTGCCCAGGTGCAGTAACCCACAGCAGCCAACAGCTTCTAAACAGGTGACCACTAAATGCTATCTTATGATTGGTTAATATGGATTACTGTCCCAGGGCAGATGTTACAGAATTCTGCAAGTGTCTTTTTTTCATTAAAAAGGTATAGAACTACCATAAACATATAGTAATATATATAAATGTTAGCATGTTTTCTAGCACAATATCTATTTGAAATGCTTAAAAATGTTTTTTGTACCAGAATGCATTTTCGTCTAATGGCCATCCATAGTTAGTATATTTTTGTCCTTTAGCAACTGTTACAAAATATTTTTTTGTAAAGCTGTAAAAAGATTGAGGTTTGTGAAAAGAATTTTCCAAGTGTTTTAGTATCAAAACAGCCTCAAAACAGCACCTCACTCCAGTTGCACTACAATTTAGCCGCCCTTGTGCAAGGAAATACAATGTATAAAAAATAAATCACAGCCAGCACCAAGGGTCTTTGGTTCAAAATATTTGTATATTATTGCATGCACAACCAACGTTTTGGTTCCCTTTGGGAACTTTTTCAAGAGGGACCGAAACGTCGGTGGTAAATGCAATAATACACAAACATTTTGAACTACAAGATATATATATTTATAATGAACTGCAAAGGAGATGCAAGCCTGTCATAGGTTTTAAGATCCATATTAGGCTAATGGTAGATGAGGCGTCTTCCATATATTTTGCTGAAAATATCGCCATCCGCCTCCTACCATTATAATTACATTATTTTTTTTTTAATGAACATATGTAAAATAGTTTCCCGTATTCTAAGAAAGACCTACAGTGAGATCATCATGCATTTTGGGAGACAATATTCACACTTAGTGAGCAAGTGACACTATTTTATTATATTGTCTTCTTTACCTGTGCCTCAAGCACAAAAATTAGATTTTTTTTTAGGCAAGTGCAAACTAAGAATTATACAATTGAAGTATTATACAGCATTACTAGGCTTTTATAATTAGCTCTTCTAATTGCTTTTTCAATTCCAGGAAATGTAGAAAATGTGGGGGTGTTTATTTGCATAAAAGAATAAAATAATGGGAATAAAGAATAGCAGGACTACCTTCTGCAGTGGCAAACTGCTAACAGTCTCTTAGTTTTCATTTTTTTTTGTTTCCAACAGGCCACCTGGAAAATCAACTGCAGCTGAGAAACCTTTTTTAGCCTTTGAAATACATCAATAAATATGAAGCATTTTCTTCTTCAGGGCATTTTTCTCTATTCGGGTTTCACAGAAAATATCTGATAGAGCTTTTTAACTTAAAATAGCCTTATTTATCATTATCAAAGTCCTTGTTGTTTTGGAAGCCATCCATGGCTCTGTCGTGTTTGTAAAAACCTCCTTGATGTATGGATTAATTCCATGCTGTGGCCACAATATGCGCTCTTTTAGTACAATGCAATTTTATTCTGCAGTGCTTCAGTACTTCAATACACTTGCTTTAGAATGTTGTAGAGTGTTACTATGCTGCTTTCTGTGCATATATGATTATAGTGTTTATGAATACATGTAGCTCATTAAAATAAATTACACATTTCTTATTATAATACATCATAACCTGTCTGCAAATATGGAGCACATTTGCTCAGTAACCGCCCCACTGCAATGTCAGATTCACAATACCCGATTCCAATACTTCCTTTGATCATGAGATCATGATTCTATACCTCCCAAAACCAAAGGTTTTACTGCAGGCTGTATAAAATTAGTAGTGCTGAGTTTGCACAAAGATCCACATCATTTACACTAACTGATATTGAAGTTATTTCAATTCCAGGTGTCTGCAAATTATTGAAATTTTATTAGAGAGTTAAAAAGATATTCAAAGCCAGTTAAAGCAAAATAAACCTTTATAACATATACAGTACATAGTTACATAGTTAAGACCTACAATGTTTGGGGGTATTGCTTCCCTTTAAATAAGATCAGATTCAATAGGAGATTCTGAGTCACAAAATGTCAGGGTTCCATGTGTATATATATTTGTTATTATATTTAAGGACCAATGTATTAATGCTTCAGTTAGTATATATGAAAACACTTTAAAACACTTTAGGCTCAAACACATTAAAACATAAAAGGGCACCATTAAACAGGATGGCGATCAACTGCAGCCAAACCCAATCTGATGAAGTGACTTGTTTCTCTATTTGATAAATGTGTAAAACTGCTACTTTCCTGACCATATGGAACATTTTCCTAACTGTCAGAAAAGTGTTTAGTAGCATACAAATATTTCATACTGCTGTGAATTCTTTAGTATTACCCAGTTCAAGTAAAAAAAAGTTGCCCCCATAATTAGAAGCTCTTGTGTTCTGAAAAGGAATGATCATGCCCAATTAATAAACAACTAATAACAAACCCATAGAAATTTGAATGCTATGTCTGCTCTACTGGGAAAACCATGCAATAGAATCTGAGCTAAGCACAGGGTAAATTACAATTTTTGTAAATTTGATGTTATACTAAATGACATTTCACTATTTTCTTTAGCATTATTATTTGCTACTGATTTACCTATCAAACTACATTTTGCCCAACAAGAACATAATATGAGATGGTCTAAAGTTAGTGTGCAGAACAGAACTTGGCACAAGAGCAGCAAAGGTTTGCTCTGAGTCTGTATAGAAAGGTGCCATCTGAAATGCCTAGAATGGTAGCATATGTACTGAATACATTTCAGTAAAATTATCTTCCTACCCAAGATTTAAAACTTATTGGAAATGGGGTTGTAAAGACATCTTGAAACAAACCAAATTCCCCTGAAACTGTGACTCAAAATATACAATGGAACTAAAGATTTTATATCTTTTTCTTCTTTTAACCTCTTTTGGGAATAGTCTAAAATTAGTTGAGGCACTAAATAAAGCTCTAATAATTTCCTTAACATTCGATCACTGGCCTATAATTTATTACTAACACATCCATGTGAACATCTCTGCTAACTTTAAGTGCTGTTTAACACATGAAATGTGATCTTTCTTTTGTGACACAGTAGCTATTTCCTCTCTTATTATTTACAAGAAACTAATCAAAATATTCTTACCTATTTCCAAGGTATGGTTTGGGGAAGCTTTATGGTTATCTCCCTCTGAGCAGAACTGGTTATTTAATTTTGCTGTAGATTTTTCTATTGTATTAAACATAGAAGGAAAGTGCCTGGACTTAATTTCTATTTTTTAGTATGATCATGGAATAAAAACGCTGGGACATCTTGTCTGTTTGTTTTGTCCTCAACCTTTGTGGAAATATATATGTATATATACGATAAATATGAACCACATGGTTCAGTAAGTCTTAGCCTAATTACTTTAGCCTAATTAATTTAAACAGGCATACATAAATGTATGTGAGTGGCTTAGCAGTTCATTTATTGCAACTTTGAATAAAATGCTGAATGTCACAGCTCATTCCATCATAAGAATTCTTTTAACCTAATGTTTGTGTTTTCTCTTCTCTAAACATGTTTGCAACTATAATATAACAGGAAAGTTACAAAAATACTCACAGTATTAATATGATACCTTCTTCAAACACTAATAACTGAAACAAAACCCAAAATAATTACATTTTTATGGAGATTACTGAACTTTTCAAGCAGGATATTTTGCATTGGATTCTATATCAATTGCTTGCAAATAATGTTAAAAAGTTAAAAGTTATTTTTCTTCTGCACCGTAACCTTTAATGCCTAGTCCTTTCTGCAGAAAATGTGTTTTCTGATAGCAGAGCAAATGAAAAACAAGCAATTATCAGATATAATGTTATGCCACCCAGAGGCTGAAAAACTATTGATTATCTTTTGTTAAAGAACATCTAGGTGAGACACTGAGGTAAAACTAAAAACAGAAGCAAAGTAATTAAATTGTGAAAAAATAGCTCCTAAAATAAGTTTACACTTATCTAAAGTGAAGATATTTCTGCTACATTAAGACACCTTTTCCAAAATGATTGCAGTAAATTGCTGCCTTGAACTGAAAACTGATCAAGGTCCTTTAGGAAAATATTGGCCCGCAGGCAGAACAACAGAATAGCCAAAAACATAATTCACCACAACAGTGACCACTTAAGTCTTGCCCCTTTCATTTGTGGATTGGCAGACTAATACATGGAAGCCACCAACCAATGGAATTTTCAGTTTTGATGTAAGCAATAGAATCTAGAGTACATTGCTCTGAATTATTCAGTGCATATGGGGCCCACCAACATCTTGTTGTTTTCATGAGTACTGAATAGGAAGACAGATAGTGGCCTTATATTCAGATGTACAGATGGTGGCCTCACTGTCTCCTGCATTTTATCTCAAAAATACAACACAGTTTACTTTATAAATGTCAAGTTTATTCAAGAAGGTGTCTGCAATTCATCGCAAATGCTTTTCTATTAACTGCAGCAGTGGCAGGAGTTAGTTTGTGCAAGCACAGAATCCTAAAGATTCACTGATATTCTGCTCGGAATTTAAAGCATAGAATTAGTAATAAATGATTACTATGATGTTCCAGAGCATTCTCTGTGGAGACCTGCAGGGCTTTAGTGAAGTGCTAAAGTGCCTTCTAATAAGTGGTAACAGAACCAGTGCATAAGTACATTTTAATCACAAAATGAGTAATGACAATCATTTTAGTCAATGGACTGGCATCTCCAGTTCTACTGTGACTGTGGCTCAAAAAAAGAGAAAAAAGGGAAATTCTGTATTTGAGGCATACATATAGTAGCAGGTTGCATAAATAAAACCAGCCACAATTCTCTTTCTTTGTAGCTGTAGCGTGAGAAAAAAAGAACATTGATTCCTGCTGCATCCTAAACAGTCTCACAATATCTTGTCCTTGAGCGGTCATGAAATTCTATTTTTGTTTTTTTTTGTAATTTGTATTTATTAGAGATTATGGTACATATAAAGGACTGCTTCAGCAGCATGGGTTTTTGAATGCTAACTGTTGCTTTGTTAGTTAAATATAATTTGATATTATAAGAAGGAACATTACTATTATGTCCAGACAGAACTTTATGGGGCAGATTTATCAAAGTGTAAAATAAGAGTTCATCATATTAAAATTTTACCACTCTATTTATTTTGATGGGATTTTTAGACGTGCATTTATTAAATGGTGAACACTAACTTTCCCCCATCAATAGAGAGTGGGGGAATGTTATTGTGGTAAGATACAATTCCACAATTAGAAAAATGTGTCCCTATGGCTACTATTTTTTTAAAATATTTATTAAAACTCCGCTCCACAATCAAAACAAGTAAAATACCATTTACACACATTTGTATGTGTGTTTTTGCAGGAAAGTATTTGCAACCTGGCAAAACAGAAAAAAAACATGTTATTCATCTGCACTAGATTCCACATCCCACAAATGCCCTAATTTTAATTCTGCATAATATGATTTGTAAAATTATTATATTTTGCTAGCACAGGAGTTCTCCTGTATAAACAAGAATGTGTGCACTCACCAGAAATAGATTTGGATATCGATATTATGGAGGCAAAGGCAATACTAATTTCTTTAGTTATCCTGTACCCCTTTCCTTATACTATTTATCAGGAGAATTGCTTTACATTACTATGTTTTCATATCCATAAAGCAGGAAGTTAAGCATAAGCAAGAAATATTCACACATTTTGGGGTTTACATGTATTTTTATGTGTGAATCCCTTTAATAAAGTTTTATTTCACCTTCTATTGTAGTGGGCAATGGCCTTGTGTAGTAGTATGCCACAAATAAGTACAACTCAAGTAACCAACAAAAACTTGGACTGCCTATACTGATGGAAGGACCCAAAGAAAATATGTTTGGGCCATTATTTTTGTGAAGGGCTGCTTTAGTTGTCTGCAGATGCTAGGATTTGTAGCAGGCTGGACAGTCCTGATATGTTGAAACCATCCTGACTTGAGAAAAACACGTTGTTCTAGAGAAAAACAGTTAATTTCAATCTGTTGCACACAGTGCACAATGCACAGTGAATTTACTTTACTTTCCCCTTCCATAAATCTGCTGCCTTGTAGGGACACAAAAAGTTTTGGTGCCCAGTGGCCTACCCTGTTTGAAAATCCTATATAATAGCTCTAAAAACAACCAATTAAAACTTACTTTTATGTGGTACAGTTCACAAACTGAAAGCCAGTAGGTTCACATAGGTAAACCACATGGTTGTACATGATGGCTGTTCTGGAAATAAAATGTTTCATACCAGTGCTCCCTGTGGCTTGAGTGTATACACATAAGGGCCCATTTACTAAACAATTTTGAGATAAAGTCGTATTTTTTCTAACTTTTTTTTAAATTATAGAACATTTTGGAATGTATGAGAAAATTTTGTTAAAATTCCACAACTTTTTCGTGGTTTTCATTTAAAAACCACAAAAGAAAATCGTATTTTGCTCAAAGACTACGAACATTTCGAAATTCTTTAAAGCTTTGGTTAAATTTTCCTCCGGACTAACTTTTTGCCAGGTTTGATCTGTCAAGTCCCATTGAGTCCTATGGAAGGCATCAAAGCCAGAAAGGTTTTTGTGGCTTAACGAACTTTTCAGCACAAAAATCGTGTGACTTTTGGAATGCAATTGCGATATTTTGGTAACACAGATTGAAGAATTTTTGTGACATTTTACAACATCAGAAATTATTGTGGTTACTACGAATTACTATATCGTGATTTGAGCCCAGAAAACCATCGGGTCTTATGTGCCCCTAACTGTGATGTATAGCAAAGATGTTGAATCAGTCAAAATACTGTTAAAAAATGGTATTACTGGTGCAAAGTATATTAACATCAGAATAAATATCAGTAGCATTTTCTTAGACCCAACACTAGCACTGATATTTAACTTCATCTCAAGGTCACTGTGGTGATGAACTGTATTTAACTCACTATACAGTATCTTAGTTTTTGTTAAGATATAGAAACAATTACATCTGTATCCAGAATGGTTTTTATATGCTTTTCACCGTTATCATCCAATACAGTCTACAAGAAGATACACAGTTGGAGGCTGAGAAAAAAAATCTCAAGGGTTATTACTTAAAATGAATGGAATTGTCTCTTTATCTAGAAGTGAGCTAAAAAGCTATGTTTTCCTTCTCCTCTATTAAATTTCTGCTGCAACAAATAGTTAAACTCTATTAGCCCTTTGATGCTTAGTCTATAATTTGTTGCTTTCCCTCTTTCTGCAAAGTATATGGCACTGTAAAATAATTGTTTCGAAAACACGGTAATGCCAGCTTCCAACATTACAGACATCATAAGCTCCGATACAAAGAGATAAGTAAATGATTACATGACTACCCATTTCATTTCACTGCTCTTAAAGGAACGGATAAAGAGGCTTTCTATTTGCAACAGCAGGTCTCAGATTAGTCCAGCAGAGTTCACAAAAATGGAGAAACAAATATCTGTTGATTGTAATTGAACAGAAGAATTGCAACTCAATATTGCTAGGAATTCTTGGTAAAATATCTCTACAGAAGTTTGCATTTGTACTAAATAAACCCATGTCCAACACTTGAAAAGTACAAATACAGTAATTAATGGGGCAATTGAATTAAATGAAAGCAACCCATATGCACTTACAAAAAAATGATTGAACCATTAGGCATCCTTATGTTTGATCTTTCCTTACGTAGACCCACAAACTTATGAACTGTTTCTCTAAACTGCAACTGCCCACTTATTTAGATGATTCTAGCATCCCGATTCAGCATTAAGGCCGTGGAATTTGTAGTATGCCAGTTTCTTAAAAGCTAGGGATTGTATATTAGAAGATTTTAGATCACATATCTGTGTAAGATAATGATGTTTTAATACTTGAATGTGTATGAATTCCAGTTTGATCCTGTTTTGTAACGATGCTCACTAGAGCTGAAATGATTACAAATGCTATAGCACCATATAAAAGCTTGTTGTGTAAGGATATTATTTCTAATGAAACTGTACACCAATATGAGACCTCATAGATACATTAAACTGCACAGAAGGAAGTCATTTAGACTGATAGTCCCCTTTCAGTAATATGTATCCTAGACTTAGGCATAATGAGCTATTAAATAAATGCTCTATTTTGTAATGTTTAAAACAGACCATTAATACTTTGTGCGACTGTGTCACTGAATGAAGACATTCAAAAAACCATTATGTTTTCAACTTAGGTTAATAATAAGGCCATTTTTCCACCCACTCCTTGGCACAGCTGTTGTGTTTTGGGCTGAAGTGGGAGGCAATGTGGAACAAGAATTAGAAAGACAAATGATATTGGACATGCAGTGCCAGTTCAGATAATATATTAAACAATTGGAAACAACTGTTTACTAAGTGATTACTGGGCCATCCTTTTTATTTTAGGAATGGTTTTCATTTTATTTTCCAACTGATTTCTGCCAATTTACTTTAGCTTAGTTAATGGCACTTACAAAAATGATGGATTTACATCTAACTCAGCATATTTAGATCTTCCTAGTGAACTGAGAATATTTGGCAGTATACTAGAAAGTTATGTAATATCAGAAGCAATGTTTGCTACAGATCTTATCAACTATAGGGACCAATTATTATGTAGTATTTACTGGTCACCCTCTTAAATGCAAAACACTGTATTGTTTGCTTTGGTTGCTTTTTATCAAGAAGTATCTAGGGATTTTTGTAGCTAACATGTTCTTTAATCCAAGGCTGTCTCAGTCTGTTGCTACCTAAGCAAATTAAGTGCTGCCTTGCATAAAGGGCATTGACTCAAGTGATGAAAACATAATTTTGCCTCATCATAAGTTTGTGGTAAGGCCTCATCTTGAGTACGCAGTGCAGTTTTGGGCTCCAGTCCAGGATATTAATAAGCTGGAGAGTGCAGAGACGTGCAACTAAACTGGTAAAGCGGATGGAATATTTAGACAATAAGGTTAGACTGTCAAGGTTGGATTGTTTTTTTTTTCTAAAGAAAAAGCACTTGCAATGGGACATGAATACTCTGTACATGTACATTATTATAGACCAGTGATCCCCATCCAGTAGTTTGTGACCAACATGTTACTCACCAACCCCTTGGATGTTGCACCCTCAAAGCAGGTGCTTATTTTTTAAATTTCTGGTTAGGATGCAAGTTTTGGTTACATAAAAGCTCAGTGTAATGCCAAACAGAACCTTTTGTGGACTGCCAGTCCACATAAGGACTATTCAATAGCCAATTATAGCTCTCATTG
This sequence comes from Xenopus tropicalis, assembly GCF_000004195.4. Classification (NCBI taxonomy): domain Eukaryota; kingdom Metazoa; phylum Chordata; class Amphibia; order Anura; family Pipidae; genus Xenopus; species Xenopus tropicalis. Next base: position 82,759,178 of record NC_030679.2, read on the forward strand.
GCACCCCCAGAAAGTTTTTTCATGTTTGTGTTGCTCCCCAACACTTTTTCCATTTGAATGTGGCTCAAGGGTATAAAAGGTTGGGGATCCCTGTTATAGTAGGGCATCTTTTTTCCAATAGAAAAGATAATTGAGCAGAGGAACTCTGTAAAGCAGCATAGGTGGTTTTTAACGGTGAGAGCAGTGAGGTTGTGCAACGCCCTTCCGAGTGATGTTGTGATGGCAGATTCTGTTAATGCCTTTAAGAGGTTCTTGGATGATTTCTTGTGAAAGCATAATATCCAAAGCTATTGTGATACTAAGATCTACAAAAAGTTAGTATAGGTATTGGTATATATATTTCATATATCTGAGTGTATAGATTCAGTAAAAGTATGTGGACTTTGGTCTTTTTTCAACCCAAATTAAGAATGTAACTGTAGAAAGTCTTTATGAAATCTTCAGTGCACAAGCTGAAGAAAAAAGTATAATTTTCATCATCTACTAGTTGCACTTTAGCTGGAATGCAGAGTATGTCTACCCCCTCTAACATAGGGCCTTAACTGATGAGTAGTAATGAGCAAATCTGTCCCGCTTCACTTTGCTTCACTTGAAATTGTGAAAAATTTCTCGAAACGGCACAAAATTTGTGAAACGCAGCTATTGCTCAATTTTTTTGATGTGCACAACTTTTACTGACATCGAGCAAAAAAAAGATGCGCGCCGAATGTTTTTCGAGGCAAATTTTTGCTGCCGTCAACGGCGCTGATGGCGAAATGCGGAAGTTCACTGCGAATCCATGCCTGCCAAAACAATTTGATCATCACTTCTGATGAGCATGCTCAGAGGAGTTCTTAAATTACAACTCTTAAACTCTTACTTTTTACAAAGCATTCCCAGGACTGGGACCCTTAAGGTGCCTTATAACATTCACATATCAATCATATTTTCTTCTTTGGCCCTATTTTAGTTGGAAACATTGTATATAGGGTAAATTGGATGTGAGTGCTTAGATCTGTACAGAAATCCTGAAATCAATTGACTTCTATTGAAGGCACATGGAAGTAAAAAGTGTGCAATCCAGCAGGGCCAGGTTTCTTTATGAGCAGCTTGGTTTTTCTGCTTCTCAATGGCTTTTAGGGAAATCATTTTTTTTTTTTGAAAAATAAATAGTCAGCTGGGGGCAGTGTAACTGTTTCCATACTACAACTCCCGCCAACATTAACAAGTGCAAGATGCTGTGCAGATAGTATCATTAAATCTGTAAGTCACAGGCTAGCATTGCTCTCCTTAGTTTGCTAATATTACCTTTTTTGAGCCTTTACACATAAGCATCAAGCTCGATTCAACCTGTGTTCTGTGGTTTTGAGTGGCATAGTGAGTACAAACACCTAGCAAAGTATGGGCTGCATTAACTCACTTGTTCGCTTGTGGTGGAAAGTGTGAAAGAGCAACAACAGGGGAACACATAACAAAATGCTTGTGAGTAAGAGCCATTATATTGCCCTATGGTTTTATTTGTTAAACAGCAGTTTCACAAACATGTGTTGTGTAACTTACTATATGTGAGGAGCGCCCAATGGTGCTCCTCTTTTCTCTGGCGCCAGATCTAAAATGGTGATGCCCGAGGCCGCCATGTGGGTCATGGCCTGGAAATGATCACAAACTCTCTTAACCCCTTGATTACTGCAAACCAGATTAGTTCCTGTCTAGTCTGTGCACCAGCTTCCTTATTGGTCCTGACCCCAACCTGTAAGCCGCCAGGCCATGACACCCTAACACTTACAAAAGTTTCTAAAACTTTTATTTGAAAAATTGACAAATATTAAATTCTTTCTAATTTATTTGTTTTTTTCTACAGGAATATGTGCTTTAGCAGAAACGTATTAGTATAACTTTTTCCCTAACTTCAACTTCCATTGCTTGGTTTTCTGAGGTCAGTGATTAACTCAGCAGCTTTGAGTTTTAGGTTAATAAGGAAGATTGCCCTGTAGTAATTTCTGCTTTTGTAAGTCAATTAGTAACTTATTAATAGAAGTCAGTTTTAGCATCTCTATCTTAGTTGTTATTATAGAAAAATCATTGTGAGAATCTGTGCTTTAGGGCACTGCAGACAAACACATATGTGTGAGACAGAAAGACTGTGGTGAGAAAAGCAGTTGAGTGATTGAAGATGAATGGTTGGAACATACTGTGGACATTAGAATGCAACATTTGAAGCAAAACTCGCACCATGAGATTGTTTCAAAAGCCTGAGATTTCGCCAGGAGCACATAGTGAATATGCCATTATTTATAACTGCTTTGGCAATAGCACCATTCATTTAAACCCGCATTATGTATTCCAGTATGAACTCAATATATAGATGAAAAATTGCAAATGCAGACTGAAAAAATTACAATAGGATATAAAAAAATTACAACAAATGCATTTTTGTAAAATGAAAGAAAATAATTCTAAGCAACTTTCCAATGTGTATTTATTAACAAAAATATGTTTGTAAGTGCATGTATGTAAGTGCAAATTGAAGAACAATTTTTCCTCCCTTTTTGTGCTCTGCTGGTTCTATACCTTGAAATAATGTTGCAGAAGTCAGCCTTGCATGCTTCTCTGCCTTGGTGGTTTAGAGTTTGAAAACAATGCACCACAAAGTGACAGACAGATACTGACCATTGGAAATGTGCTATTTATTGCAAAGTTCCTTAGAAACACAATTTCTTAAAAAATAATTTGGTATATTACCTTTTAGACATTAGTAATTGGCCTTCAAATATTAAAATGTTTATGTTGTGAAAGTATATGAACAATAAAGCAATAAACACGCAGAAAACAGAAAGAAATGCATACATATGGTAGGCAGAGTAAAGTTATAAATTTGGATCTTATAGATGAGAATATATATTAAAGGAGGGAAACAACAGAGCAGGGGACTGTTTTCTATGGAAAGAAATGAGTCTTGTTGGCGCTAGGAAGGGACAGGCAGTTAGTGAAGGGGGATCAAGGGTGTAGGTCAGGATAGGTGGAGAGAAGAACGGGGAAGTAGGTTAACAGGATGTGAGGTAGGGAGACATGATAGGAATAAGAGTAGGACAGAGGGAAGTGCCCCCCCTGTCTGTGCATACAACCAATCTGTCCTGAGGATAGGGTTGCAAGGGGTGAGTTCAGATGGTGTTCCTCTAGTCACAGCTTGTGAAGGAAGGCTTCCTTGGGCTGGGGGCCCAGAAATACAGTGTCCAAAGTTGTCTGCTACCACTTGCACATCCAACATTGCTGCGGAAATTGGCTGGAATGTCAGGCAGCCATACAGTAGTATTTGGGAAGAATTCCATGAGTGAAACATATTAATATTATTGTTAACTTACACTTTATTGTATTTCATTTTTGTTAAATTGTATAACTTTTGCCTTTGTTTTTTAATGATCCATGGCCTTTAAATCCCAACTAGAATGCCTTTTTGTCTCCAAGGAAAGTTATAGTACAAAAAGAGGAGGTAGGAGACAGTTCACATCTGTTAAGGGGTGGAAGCCTGCCTTCTTGACACTGCACAGTCAAGATTTTTCTACCTTTCTAATAGTAAAATGTGTCCTGTTCAGTCTTTACAAACTGAAGGATCCAGTATTTTATATTGACTTGTTAAAAGTGGAATTGTGTGCTAAATATTTCTTTTAATCTCTGGATTCTGCTTATAATTAAATACAGCCCTCATTCATTCAAATTCCTATAAAGGTCATCTGTCATTAGAACAAAGGCCTTATTAAAACATTTGACATTGTCTACATTTTGTCCCACAGAACACAATAATTCTATTTATGAGGACACATAATATGTCTTTGACATTAATGTGCTTGGCTAGGAATTTCTTGTTTAGAGTGTGCTGGAAAAAGGCATAAAATGAAGACTGGGTATGTAATAGTGGGATTTTTTTCTCCAAGTAAATTGAGATTCTGCCTTGCACTGAAGACTACTGACCCATTTAATTTTCAGCTAGACACAAATCAATTCTCACATCTCCATTCTATGGTATATAATATGAAGTAAAAAAATACATAGATAATAGACTGTGTATTGCCTTAAGACCTCTGTGTTATTTCTAGGAGAATGTTTCCCTATATGTCTTTAGAGGTAGCTGTCATCTGGGAATCACTAAAATTGTCTTTAGAATTGTTGGATTAATGAGGATAACATTCTGTTTACAATCTCCTTACAAGCTCTTCGAAAATGTTAACTGTTACAATTGTATGCTACTGTGCCAACAGATTCCACTGTTTGTCTGACCTTGGAATGATTAAAGCAGGGTGAAAATCCTCTAACCCCCACTAGAATTTGTTTGACATAGTGCTATGGTTGGCACCTAAACAGTATGAGAAATATGACTCTCATAACCGCCCTCTGTAATTTTTATTGAGGATTTACAGAAGAAAGAATGCATGTGAAAATATGCTTAAAGAAGAACACTTTTCTCATTTACTGTTTTTGTGGGCCACTGAAGTGTAAGGTTTGATTTTATTAGCTGTCCTAAATGTAATCCAATCGTAATAAAGGAAATACTTGTGTAAGTGAAACTACAATGTAGGTACTTTAAGGGGAAAGATTTCATCAGCAAAGACAGCTATGATTAAACATTAATACTTTATAGGTCTGTATTTGTAAAACATGCAAGGCAAGTCAGAAAGAATCACCATAATGCAAATATGTATCTAGAGCATCACAAGGACAATCGGTTGAGAATTTCATAAAAACTCAAGTATATGGTTATATAAAAATACTTTTGTAAATATAGTACTGGAAGGAGCACACAACTGCTACTGTCTACTGCTGAGCAATGAAAAAAACCTTCCAATGTTTAGGCTGTTAGATTTTGTGTTACTGTAGGTGAGTAGTAAGACTCCCAGTTCTCCCACTCATCTACTGAGTGAGAAACTGAACTCTGTCTTCCAATGAAGTTCAGCAGTAAAGCGGTTTCAGTGCCTATAAATTGAATGGCATATATTTGGCTACTGTTACACTCATTTATCGTATCACTCACTATCACCAAATATATTTTAGCTTACTTGCAATTTTGTTGTTAATGTTTTGAGGGCTACAGTGTAGATAATTCATACAATATGTGGATGATAGTGTCTTACTACTATTTCAAATCTTTTTTGCATAGAGGGAAATTCTTCTTATACAATAAGTGACAAGTACAGTGTTTTCACTGAAAAACAACATATAGCACTTTAAATCTGCAGCACTACAAAATCTTTTTAGTACATATTTATTAATGTTACTAAATTACCTCATATGGGAGGAACACATAACTTAAGCATTACACTTGTTTAATAATACTGTGTATCAAGTATTTAATCACATTTAACATTAAGAATGATCTTTTATACAGGGCTGTACCATTTCTCCTTCCTAAGAGTGAGTACATGTTATAATTCCCTTATTCTCAAGTGAAAAATATATTTCCTTAAGACAAAAGACTCACTGACAATGCAAGATATTTTATGATTGCAAAGTAAGCAAAATGCCCCAATATGCATTCGTATTGTTGCAATAAGCACAAAATAGCTTTATCTACAATCCTCTGGAGTTCAAGCAATACAGTTATGTAGATATAAAGCATAATCTGACATTAACCCACATGTCAAATGCTACTAAAAATGAATTGCCAAAACACAAAATCTAAATTGGACTACTGTTTGGAATAAATACTATCACTCTGAATCTTCTAGAGAGGTGGAATGTATTAAAACAAGTGACATGGAATTAAATGAATCAAAGATATTACAGAAAATGCAGTTCGGTAAGCACACATTTTTCTAAAGCTTGGGAGCACAGACAATTTTCTGAGAGATGGATTCACTTTCTACAAATTACTTTAGCCATTGTTGTTATGTGAAACAGCAAATAGAAATTTAATATATGAAATGTACTCAACTATTTTTTATACAAAGCACAAATAATGATCTGAAATATGGAGAGCTTTTCCTGGAAGAGATTAGAGGTGAGCAAGAGTGGCTTCAAACACCCTGTTTGTAGCAAGATAAATAAAATGGCTTAAGGTGGTGCTCCTTTGTGATGTTCACTTGCTATCAGTCATTCCATTTATTAGTAATACAAGTGTATTTGCCCATAGTCAATGCCATGGCAATGATGAAAATCATTATATTTGCACAATATATAAGTGAATATTTAGTGAGACTAAAGTTGGTAGGGTTCAGCTGGGCCTTATGTATGCTCAGTTTAATTCTTTATAGAGAAAAATTGCATTATAAAGGACACTACAATATATTTACTTAACTGTTCTGCCTAAACCTTCCTTTACCAGTCTCCAAGCTGAACACTGAACGATATATACAACAGCAAATAAACATTCAATACAAATTAAACTAAGCAATTGTGTCTTATGCCAGAATAGGCAGCACCAAGGTTAGCATTCTGCTTCTCATCTGGCTACATGTTTGGAAGTTTAGTTCAGCCAACAATTGCTAAAATGTCTCTACTGAAAAAAGAAACTATTTGTCGGAATATATTTAAAAATCTTTTTAGGGCCTTTTTACTTGCATAGGCGCTAAACTGAGCTTGTGCAGTTGCCAATAGCAAATGAGCAATAATCTTTGAACAGTCTGCTATAAATTAAACAATGGAAGCAACGATCTGACTTGTCGCTATATGTAACTACACTAGTGCATTTACCACTAATATTTGTAAATCAACCCATTTACATTTAATAAGAGCCAAGTAAGGGCAAGGTTGAAACATGTAGACAGCCAAAATATGTTTTTAGCAAACTTTCAGCTGTCCTTATGACATTCAATCTTGAGCAAGGGGCAGAGTGAAGCCAGACACTTTGGGAGTATAATGTAAAGGCTATTGGAGAGATGAATTTAGTATTCCTGTGACACAGCGATTCAATGTGTGTGGCCAAAAACTGTGAACAGAGGTGGCCAACTTAAAGGCTAGTTAGAGGAAATTGAGGATACATGCAAATGTACTGTTTTGCACAGGATATGCCTGGAACTAAAGGAAAATCATAGCTACTATCATGTTTTCCTATCCTCTGTATGTAACCATGTAAATAGGTGAGGGTGCTTGAACTCAAAACTTTAAGGACCTCTGTTGTAACATGTTGATAGCAAAGAAGACAGAAAGGACTATAGTGTCATTATGAATACATAAATTAATAATATTGATTGTTTCGTAAAGAGGTTAATTAGATGAACCAATATCAATACTACACAAATCTGTGTATTCTCCATCTAGATGATTCCTTAAAACAACACATCTATTGTTTTTACTTTGTATCAATTAGTTTTCTCAACAATTCCCTGTGTATGTATGCTTTATTTTTTAATACTGAGCACTCATTTATTTTCTACTGGCAATGAATGTTGAATTTTAATGAGCAAAATCTGGAGACTGAGCAAATGGATGGGGTCAAGGCATCTTCCATTTTATCTCAGACACATGAAATTATAGGGCACATTCATTTCTTCCCTTACCGCTCCTTAGGTTAAAATGGAAATGAGAAATAACAAGGTTAAGCCTGATCTAAGAACGATAACAGACCTTGTAAGTCTCATGAAAGTGAAATGGGAGATGTCAATATCTAAAGCATGCAGCTCTCCTAATCTCCTGGATAAACTAACGGGATGGAGAAGGGCTATCAACCATGAGAAAGAGCAAGCAGGTACTGTAGTGAGGAGACAAGATAACTTTTCATATAAGCCTTCTTAGCACTAAATCAAATTCCACTGGGTACAGAACAGCTACAAGATCTTTAACCTTTTGTCATGTTTTTATGCATGTAGTTTCCACTCTGGCAGCAAAACTGTTAAATGTGGCCACAAATCAGCCATTTGTTCTTATAACTTTGTATGTTAATATGTTAGCATCACACTATCAAAAGAGATTGTAAAAGTTATATAAACAATGAGTTGAATTTGTAAGATGTTTATTGGATTTACAAAAAAACAGATGTAGGTTATATATACTGGGTTAAAGGTCCTGCTTTTTACAGCAACATGTTGGTATTACTACAAGAACCTAACTAACACTATTAATTCATATTAAAGCTAAAACCTTTGCTCCACCGACTCCCTGTCAATGACCTGTGTTGGGTAGCAATGTTTCAGGTCCTTACAGTGCACATGCGCAATATTTCTTTAGCAGAAAAAAAAGAAAATGTGTCGAAGTCTGGCTCAGGTTAATTGGCAGGGTACTGGAGTGGGCAGGGCTATTAGCTTTACAAAGTATTAATACCCCTAAGTTTTCAAAATTAAACTGACAGGATCCTCTAGACAAAGTTGGAACGTGTATAACATGGAATGGTAAATTGTTCTTTTACGTCTTACACAATGTATACTACCAGCACAGAAAGGTCACAAGGTGCCCATAGCAACAGGCTGTACAGATGCCATCCAGTCAGCAAACCAGGCTGCTTAGCTGGGTACTAATTACACCATTTCTCTACTGCTTAGAGCAACATGTTTAAGGCATATAATCAAGGAAAGTCCTGTCTGATTTCAACTTTCTATTTCCTTCAACCCCCTTATGGATAAATTAATCTCAAGGAACACTTTATCCTTTATTTTTTTCCTTTCTCTCTGTTCCATTATAATACTTCTGCTTCATTGTTCATCCATCATCAATCATTTCTTTTTCCATATTATCTTTTTAATTTTATCTTTTAACACTTGATTCATGCCTTGTCTTCATTTATTCTTTCATGTATGTGGTGCAGCTGTATGCTCTAGTGATAGGGGCTCACTGGCCAACAAGGGCCCTTTGCTCTTGGGGGCCCACGTGCAACCAAATTGCCTACTATTAACCTGCTGTCTAACCAGCAGGAGAAATACACATAGTGACAGCAATTTAAATCTCCCACTGCTACTATCTTATCACAATAGTTAGCCTATAGTTCTCCCTCCTGCCCATTAATCAGTGCTTGCCTCTAGCTCAAGAGTAAACCTACTAGAGAGAGGGACCTGGGACACATAACTTCTTGCTCAAAAGACCCAGTGCAGCTCTCAGAATACAATGTACCGTATATACTCGAGTATAAGCCGAGTTTTCCAGCACTCAAAATGTGCTAAAAAAGGAATCCTCGGCTTGTACTCGAGTCAACTAGTACCAGCGCATCAGTTTCAGGCAGGATGCAGACACGTTGAGCCGCTGGCAACCCCCCAGAGCCCCTCCTGCGTCGCCCGAGCACTCGAAATCAAACAACTGCATACAGGCATCAACCTCCCTCCCCCGTGTCTCTCCTACCGATGTGCACGTCGCCTGCATGTCACTCTGTGTTGCGCCTCCGGATGCTGTCCCGAGCTCTCACAATCCTGCCGAACTTACTAGTACCGGCGCATCAGTTGCAGGCACGTCACGCCCGAGTACCCCCCTCCCTCTGCGTGTGCGTGACGTGCCTGCAACTGATGCGCCGGTACTAGTAAGTTCGGCAGGATTGTGCGAGCTCGGGACAGCATCCGGAGGCGCGACATAGGACAGAGAGTGACATGCAGGCGACGTGCACATTGGTAGGAGAGGCACGGGGGAGGGAGGTTGATGCCGGCGGCGCGACCTGCCTGCATGCAGTCCACAAGAGACAGTGCTCGGGTGACACGCATGTAGTCAGTAGGAGATAGTGCTCGGGTGATGGGGGGGATGCCGCTGGCGCGACCTGCCTGCATGCAATTGATAAGAGTCAGCGCTGGGGTGACACACGGGGGTGTGAGGGTTTTGCTGCCCACGCGACCTGCCTGCATGCAGTCTGTAGGAGAGTGCTCGGGTGACACGGGGGTGGTGAGTTGCCGGCAGTGCGACGTGTCTGCATGCTCGCTACAGCAACGCAAAATGTTGTTTTGAATAAAAGAGAATCACAGCACAGTAAGTTGTATCTTACAAAATGGTATTAAAATTTACAGAATTTATTGGCTGAGAGGGCATGTAGGAAGATATGAGGTAAGCAGAAGTTTTGATAATTGGAATTTCTTATGGTATCAGTTTTGCTTTTCGATGTGTAGAAAAAACTTATTATTGAAACTTAGCAGTAGCTGCTGCATTTCCCACCCTAGGCTTATACTCGAGTCAATACGTTTTTCCAGTTTTCTTAGGTAAAATTAGGTACCTCGGCTTATATTCGGGTCGGCTTATACTCGAGTATATACGGTATAGTGAATATTTCTATTTTTTTCAATAAAAGCAAAAGATCTGAATGGTTGCTATTGGCAAATGCACTGGTACAATTTAGCAACTATGGTAAATATAATGCAGTTGTTATAAAATGTAGTCACATAGAAACATAGAGTAGCCATAGAATTTACATTACATATTGTCTTGCTAACAAGACCCCATGTAAACTAAGAGTGCTAGTCTTATCCTTCTATCCGATGCATTGGGATGTCTGCACTGTTAACAGTTCACTTGTGCGGAAAAAAATAGATCTTATTCCATTGCATGGCCACCTGTGTAATTAGATGAGTCGGGCAAGGACAGTTAGGGGCTACACATTACCAATATTTAATTACCTGCTTTGCACCTAAAGAGATCACAACAGGACAAAATGTATGTATGTACAATAGACTACCTGGATTTTCACTGTGGTACTGAATATGATAAAGTGAAAAGAAACCTCATGCTAGTGGCCTATAAATGCATGTAGACTTAACTGAAGCAGTTAACTTGTTTTTGGTCTCCCTTTGGCCATTGTTCTAGATAATTCATCAACTACAATTAATGGATATCATTTAAAGTAAATCTCTCAAAAGGAGTTCCCCAAAGGGAGGGGGGGTGTACACAGTGTAGCAAACCCAAATATTTTGCAACAAATGTATACATGGTGGATTTGTTATACAAACAGAAAAAGGTTTTTTGTGTTTATGCCTTAAAATTTAACCTTTATTGATAAATTAAAATTGATGAATTTATTAGATACCACGTCATAAAATCAGATAAACCGAAGTCAGTTGGTTTCATTCCAGTTGGCAGGCTATTCACAATTTAGATTATTTTGTTTATATACATTAATAGAGGAATTCATTACATCCCCCATCAATATTACCAGTCAAATTACCACCGGAGAAATATGAAAGGGGGTCAGGGGAAAGCACCCAATACATTAGTGGGTAAACTATATATATATATAAAAATAATATCATTAGGAGTGGGGCTTAAGGCCCAAAATGATAGTCATACACCTATAGCAGCTGTTTATTGATTTCTTAATTCCGCTCCCTATGTATGACTAAATTTGCAGAGCTTAATTGACAAATGCTGCTTAGAGTACATCTCACTTAAGTTAAGAACAGCACTATTATCACTTAGCTGCTCTGAGCCAAATACCCCACTCAATCACCATTACTTAGCGAGAAAGAGTGGGAGGGTAGAGAGCCGCCTATAGTAAGGCTAAATTGTGTAATTATGCCCTATCTCTGCGAAATCCTGAACGGCAGTCACTACCTGCAGCAAGTGCTTCACAAAGAATTAATCGCAATGGCGTCAGCTTCAGCCCATGCGGTTACAACACTGCACCTGGGTGTAGAGGCCACCCACAAATTTAAGTGTCACCGCGGGCAGTCAGTGTTCGCGGTTAGCAGGGGCCACTTCAAACCCACATTGCGATCCCAAAGTTTGCGGCTATCAAGAGCCGCGCTGCAGTGCGAGTGTTAGCCTACCCGCTTGCCGCCGCTCACCCACCCTCACATTCGCTCAACAAATGGCTAGCAAAAGCCACAGACAGATCAGTCCTGTCCCCTAGTGTAACCCACTCGCTTGCCCCCCTCAAGTTACATCCGCCCTATGCTTTTCGTCACGCTTGCTCATGACTTCATCATCATCATCATCATCATCATTGGATTTGTTCCCAACTGTTAATGAGTAGCTGTATGTTTTGAAGAAATCAGTTGTTTATAAAATTAGATGCTGTCATTGTTCATATAATATTAAGTATCCTAGTTGTTTGAATACTTTTCTGACCTGTGTTTGATGGATATAAAATGTGCACTACACTAATGAATGGACTATGCACAAATTGTGCCAAATTGCACCCACATCTAGCGTATTGTACATATATAGTGATGGATAAAATGTTTCTTGATGTCCTATGCCATTTTTAGTGAAAGTAGTTCAGGCCTTTTCTTGCAGAGATGAGTTTTTAAAATGTCAAATGAAAAGTAAGAAAAAGTGCAGCTTCCGAATTCTGACAGAGAAACAGCAACATGCCTAGTCTCACTGGATTCAAGACTCCCTCACACATATTTATGATTTCCCATTAAAATGCCATTATTAAGCTTGAATGGCAGTAATTTCACAGCACAATGTGCATAAATGTGCAGCATTCAACGCTCCCTTTACTAGTAAATTGCACTTTCTGAAACTTAAAAGCAACAGGAAACCGTATATATTTATATATTTCTTTAACATTTCCAGAATAAATGTAATACTTCTATTCTCATACAACTGGAAAAAGATAGCATGTAGCAAACCAAAGCTTTTGGGGCCCTAATATGGCTATATTGCTAATATTGCTATCAAAAATAAAATCACGTAGGTAACATCAATTATACCCAAGTGATACAGTAATACAGTATTTTCAATATCTTGAGTGCAGGATCAGAACAAAACTCTAATTTCATAACTAAATGTGAAAGACCCCCATATTGGGAAAACTACTATAATGGCAAAATATAACTCTACCTTTGCTTTGTGGTGGGTTTTGACTCCGATCTCGCAGGACATTGATCTGATAGACAGCTCCATAAGGCTCAAAAAGGTCCTTAAGCTCTTTTTCTGACCACGATCGTGGGATCTGACCAACAAACATCTTAATGGCATCTGGGTCTGGCTGGTCTGAGTGATCCAAAGCTCCATTCATCTTGTTGGTTGTGCCGTTACTGTAAGCAGAATACAATCAGCGTTAGGATTATCAATGCAAACAAGTGACAGCAACCTGCAGAAAATAAATAATCAGAGGAGGGATTTTTATAAGTTGTGACATACAAATCAGGCTGCAATCAACAGATTAACAGGGTAGGAGATAGGAACCTTGCTTTAGGAGCAAAAGCTACAATTCAGCAGTAAAGTATTTTGAAGCAAACAGTGCAGCGAGATACTTTATCAGCTGGGATCTTAGTAAACTGCTGCTTCTGGTAACAGCAAAGCAATGCATTAGCCTTGTTTTGCTGGTATGGCAGCAATAAGGATGAGCGGATTTTGGTAATATAGTCATATGAAAGAATATGAAAACCTTGGCAGAGAGTCAGATGACTAATTTAAGATGCCAACAATGAATTTGCAGATACTAAAAAGCATCCATGTGTGCATCGAATTAGCAGAAGACTGTTCAGAACTCTGTATGTAGTTTCTCACTGCAGATCAGATCCCCATTCCCTGCTGAAGGAATGAGGGAGACTGAGAATTTAAACCTACTGTTTGCAGAACAAAGGACTCAATTCACAAGTGAAAGGTTTTCTAAGCAATGACAGCTTTGTGTGGAAAACAAGCAAGATTTTCTGTAGGTTTTAAACTGTTTAATATATTTAAATACCCCATTTTTACTACATTCCACAACACTGAAATGAATTCAGTTCTTCTATATACAGCATTATATTGCAAAATCAGCATAAACAGTGATTAAAATTGCAATTTTTTTCTCCAGATTGTTTAAGCCTTATATATGGGCATATTTTCTAATACTTATACATGTATAACAGTATATGCTAATGTTCATGCCTAAAGCCTCGCCCAACCTATTACTTTCTATAAAACCTCAACGTATCTTGCTCCATTGTCATTTTTCACCCACCTCTCCCTAATCTAACCTGACTGTTAAACTGCCCTGTTCTATCATATCAATCAAAAGGTGCTAAGGAAATCTTTGGCTTATTTATCTTCCGGCCACTGAACTGCAATTAACTTGAGCCCAATTTGAAATAACTGGTTTATAGTACAATATGCTATATTGTTTAAGAATAAAGTGATGTTGTGAAGTAATAAAAATCAATAAAATAATCAATCTGTTCAAAATAACTGCTTTCACCTTTCAAAAAGCTTCACAAATAAGGTGGAAAAAGCAGATCTTACACGTAGATGATCTACACGTGTGACACCAATGGCTGTGTCAATATCGAATTTTGTGCACACTGGTATCCAGAAAAATAAAATATATATTTTATACCACTAAACAATGTTCTTTTTTTTTATTTTATTAGGGAATCTATAATACTATTAGTGATCACATACATCTAATTAAAAGCCTTTAGAAATCTAAACACTCAAGAAACTTTAAAATATGATTTTTTTTTCTCCTCAGCAGAAAAATTAAAATCAATAGCACAAGTAGCCATTGCTTTTATAAGATGTGATCTTTATTAGACAAGATCTAGGCAATTCAGACAATCCTCATACTCCAGCTTTGTTTATCACTTAGATTTCCACTGGGGCTAACATTATTGAGAACATCGATCGACTGCAGGAGAAAAAGTCCCATAACAGTCCTATTTAGATGAATACTTGTTATTAGACACATATAGTACGAAGAAAACAAATAATAACCTCTTTAGCCAGCCTACTTTGTCATTTTTTTTCAAAATCAGACCTATTCAAATCCACAATATAAAGCACCTAAGAATATTATTTTTTTTTTAATCCAGGGGCTAAAAAGTCTTCTGTGGAACTTGTGAGAATCCAATATATTTGTAAGTATATAAATAATAATGATTCCATGGTTATGCAGTATTGCCCAGCTCACTTTTAAACTGTAAAC